>NC_056744.1:258390322-258457822 GCF_019279795.1 Protopterus annectens | reverse complement strand
GATGCTGACAGCATGTGAGGCATTGTTGGCTTTAGATTAATCTCTAAACATGGACAGAATAATAAGACTTAAAGCATGAGTCCTAAGGGAGAATGTGACTGTCTAGTGGTTGCATTTTATTGGTGAGGCAGAAATAGCAATAGTAATAGTAATCATAATAATAATAATAATAATAATAACAGTATTGATGATAATAAATTGTTAATTAAGTAGGACAAAATGACACACAGTCCTTTTTTAGGGCCAACCCACAAGCAATGTCTGGTTAAGTGGCTTGTTCAATGTCACATAGTAAGCAAATAAGGACTGAAAGAATCAAACCCTGTACCACAAGAATTACATCTCACAGCCTTACCCCTCGGCACTAACTGCCAACAAGAAACCTTCAGGTGAGCACAGGGGGAGGCTATTTTAAGACTAGATTAAGAATATTTGCACATGTAGTAGGAGAGTAGAGTATATTCTGAAGGAAACTAGCATTAACACGGTTAAGGAATACTTGTGTATATTTGCTGCTTCTGGTGGTAGATGTTTTCCAGCTGATTGAAATGTAATTAGAATCTTCCCCAAGCAGCATATTCAGTTTGATAGATTTTTTTTTTTCGATATGGCTTAAATATACCTTATGGTTGGCTATGGTTATAGAATGCATTCTGTTTCAGGATAATTTCCTGATTAGTAACAAGCATGACTTGACATGAGATGAGAGGATTTTAAAATAAATGCTGGCATGCCCCCACATTTCCCATTGGGCCAGAATGCATGGCAGGAACTCAGCTCTGGTAACTAGATTGTACAATCACTACACCAAAACTACCCCACATAGTTGCATTCTGGATCTTCATGGAATGACATCAGTTCATCAGCCAGTGCAAATGGGTGCCGATCTTAAACCTAACCCTACCCTAATCCAGCACCTCATATTAGAAACACTCTTTCTGTAACACTACACAAGGCACTTTCACATGCATACACACAAGCATGTGTACAACTCTAAAACAATCCCCTTATTTAGCCCTTTTCTTACTCTAACCTGCACAGTGCTTATTCTCACTATAACCTGCATATCCTCAATGTTTCTCAACTGTCCAGAGTTTTGTCTTAGGTTTGTGGTCTGGTCAAATACAATTTTGCTTTTCCAGCAAATCATTGAGGACTACTGACAGAAAACAATGACTCATATTTGAATTTCAGACTTCATACATTTCAGAAAATTCAATCTTAACACAGAACCTGTTACTCTATTAACTTTCTAAGTTTATAAAAGCAATATTTAAACTCACTATTTTTGCACCCCCCCATTATTTATAGTTTTTTTCCAGATTTGTTGTACAAAGAGGTTGAGAGGTATGATACACTCACACAAACACTTCAACCCCAATGCCAAAATGTTTAATATATCTGAAAGTTTCACCATTAGTATTCACCCTTAAATTCCTTCCCTGAATGCATTCCATGTTCAGTTACATGATGCCTTCAAAGTTTGTTGAATGGAACATTTGACTTCATTATAAAAAAAATGAAAAAATATGTTCCTATTGCTTGTAAACCAAAGGGATGTATCAATACTGTAAATGAAAATGATATGCAGAACATTGTAAAAATGATGTTTAAAGTACGTACATTATGTGCATAAAAAGTGACCATTTAGCAGGATTAAATATGTCTGACAATGAGTTCCAAATGTCAGTAAAGATGGATGAAGGCAGGAGCTGCATTAGAATGCCCAAGACATTTAGAAAGTTTGAAAACTAGAGGGTTGGGGTGGTGCTGACACCCTTGAAACAGAGAAATAGAGTTCTAGAGCAACAGTTATGGGTAATTAACAGTTTGCTACAGAGAGTAAGAGGTCTAAAACCTGCTTATCAAAAGAAGGCAAGAAACAAAGATGTTATTTTTGAGTTGTGCCGAGCATCCTAATTTTTAAAACTACTGTTATTTGTTTTTCTTTATTTATTTCTTATTTAACTTATCATGCTTTATTTTAAATTTCAGTAATACAATCCATGTGCATTCCTTATTCTTGGCACACCAATAATTATTGCCTGGTGGCCACCCAATTTCTTCATGAAAAACATAATCTGGATGACTTTTTATGATACATCTGGTGCAATCCTAATCCAATGAGTTACAAAAAGAAAAAAAAAAAGAAAAGAAAAATACTTATTAACTTTATATTAATTCAGTTAAAGCAGTCTGATGGTTTGTGTGCTCACTATCTTAAATATAATATCAAACTTTTTTGTTAAATAAAATTCCATAAAAATTCCAGTTAAGCTTACCAACACTCATATAATACTATTTATCTACCATTCAATCAAACATAAAACAAGATTTTTTCTCAGCCTACCGCCAGTGAAAACATGTGTTTATTTTTTCATAGCATACTGACATCTGCTACATTTCATGACTACACTGTTATCAGTTGTTCTTTACTCATGAATAAAAATGCCAGCATTCACTACTTCAGTAAAAATATTAATATTTCATGCTCCACTGGCCATCATTAAATCAAAATATATCAGCCCCACTTATAGCTTGTCACTCATTAAATATTTACATATTTTGCAAAATATTTATTAAATTTGCTTTTCACCGTCTCTGCTGAAATATATTACAACTCTCTTTTCTATTTTTGTTAGTACCAGGCATTTCCAAAAAATATGTCATCATTCTACCTTTTCACCACCTATGCACCACCATCATTGATTCTGTACCAAAGGATAGATCCTTTTAAGTATCTTCAGGATGCAAAAATGTTTGTGGATGCAATTCCATGCAACAATTCTGAATTTCCTTAAATAAATTGCCTTAAATTGTCATCTTAGCTGCCTCTTCCTAATCCTTATCACAAATTATCTTAGCTAACAAATACTCTAAATCATTTCTCAATCTTCCCATGCATTCATTTTTTTCACTTCTCCAGTCAATGCTAAACTTTGAAAATCATCTTCATCAAGCTCAATTTCCTGTCTCCATGTCAATACCCATTTTATGTTTTCAGACCAGGAACTCTTATTCACCTGCATCCATTGTGAATCACAAACCTCTCTTCCCAGCACATAAAATAATATTTCCTGCTTGGGAATGAGATATCTTGCTCTTACTTCATCCCATGACAAATTCCTCCCTTCTATCAGTAGCTGGCTTCTATACTTTAAACTCAATCCTAATTTTCTCCAACTTCTTACTGTGGAACCTGATAATTCATCCCTTATCCTTTCTTCCTCTGATAAAGAAAATATAATTTCTATAATCCATCATGGGCGTTTAATAAAAACTCCTGTTAACCTCTATGCTTACTTCATCTAACAACAGGGGTTCAATTACTTGCACTGGTGGTCTGCATATAGTCTCACAAATATTTATGGATCACACCCATGGGTTTTTCTTTTGAATCATCTGTTTCCAACCATACTTAAAGCTTGGAACATGACATTTGTCTGACAAAGCTAATTGTATCTTCTTCACATAATCATTGAAATCTGGTACTTCCAGATCTACATTCTTCTTAGATAATTATAATCTTTCCTAAACCACCCAGCTTGCCTTAAATAAATAACATAATACACTAGGTGCAAATACAAAACTTTGTACTTTCTGATAGATCTATAAGCCTAATAGTGCCCATTTTGAAAATAATTATTCTGAACCTTACCAAAAATGTTCATAAAAGTGACCCTCGACCATACGCCAAAGTATTCCTCATTCCCTTCACCTAGAGGATGTGCATTCCGTACATGATGTCTGCTCACTGTTTTAACACCAACCATCCTGGTTTTATCTTTTTTAACTTTATATCCTGATACAAGGCAGACAATTTTTAAAATTTCACATAAATTGAACATATCCTCTTCCAAGTGTCAAAGTAACAAATTAGCATCTGCGGACATTGAAACTTTCCCCATCTGTATCCTTGAATGTCTGAGGCACAGATCTTGATTGCTAAAGGCTGAAGATAAATGGCAAAGAAATGCGGTGAAACTGTATACCCCTATCTCATTCCTCTTGTAAAACTTAAAAGAATGTCATAAGTCCTCCACTGCCTTGACATTCATTCTTGTCCCAGTATAAATGTTTTGCAGTATAACCAAAACAGCTACTGGGGAATCCAAACACCTAAAGTAACATAAAACAAAGTATAGCCAGTCTGTTTTGTTAAAGACTTTCTCTGCATCTAATAATACTTAAGTCAACTTTCTAGTCTTATTATTCACGTCAGATATTATCAACATAATCCTTAAAGTATTATCAAATATTGTGTTATTTTTTATAAATCCCCACTGGTCCTTGCTATCATTTCTTGTAAAATCCAAGACAGCCTTGCTGCTATAACAGTCATAAATAGCTTGTAATCATGGTTTTAGAATTGTAATTGGTCAGTATGAGCCTAGCTTTCATAAATCCCTACCGTCTTTTGGGAATAACATTACAATACCTTCTTTCCAAGAAGGCAGGAGAGGGGAGGGTCCCCCTTCATTATCGGATTGAATAGCATTGTCCAGAATATCAGTATTCCATCTTTAGGAAACATAATTTATTGCTTGCTTGACTTCATATTCAATAATTTTCCCCATCAGCTGTAATCTCTGTAACTCTGACACTGACCACAGGACAATGTCACTTGGGTATTTCTTTATTAATTCTTTCCTATTTTCTGTTAGTTTCTCTCCCTGATATAAATTGCCATAATATTGTGCAAAAGCCTGAGCCAACTCCCGTCATCCATCCGTCAATGAACTACTGTGCATATCCCTCAGTATCCAGATCACATGCTCCAGTTTCTGTTGTCTTAATTTAGATGCTGATTCCCTCATTTCTGTTGCTGTATTGCTTTGGTAAAGGTGTTTCACTGCTGCCCTACTTGCTAAACACTTAGAATCCTATCTCTCTTTTGCAATTTACTCAAAGCTTGTCTCAGATTTCCTCTTCTGCCATTGCTAGCTACCTTTATGGAGTTGCAGTCCTCTAATCCGACCTAATAGCATCTGTCTGTCTTTCAACATCCAGTGTTTGCCTGATATTGCTCACATGCTCTTGTGTAAATAATCTAAATCCACTCTGTACTACAACACTGTGTTACTGATACTTCTTGTATCTCAACCAGTAGTGCTTGTAATTTCTCCTTCATCCAATTAGCAAAGCTCTGACTTTCCAAAATTAAACGTGGAGAACCTCATGTGTCTCTGACCTTGATGCCTGTTTCATTTCCTAAAGTTCAGTAGGGTTCTAGCATGGCCTGAATGTATCACCAGGACAGTTTCAGCCCCCTCTACCACTTGCAAATGTTCCTTCATAACATAAATCCTACCAATCTGAGAAAAAAGCTAAGAATAATGGGGGACAAAGGCCCCAAATCAGGGACAACTTTTAAATATTACTCTTATAAACTAGGAAAGTTGCTAGAATAACAGGTTTTTCATTAACATTCATTCTCTGAAGGATATAAAGTCTGAAAGTCAACTGTATGTCATTGGTTAGTGATGTCATTTCTTCACGATCTGCCTGAAAACTATAAAATTTATGAGGAACAGATCAAAAATATGAGTTAAAAATCTGAACAGTTGAGAGGTATGAAATGTATTTATAGTAGTAGAAGTAGCAAACTTAAACTTGTCAAGTAAAAAAAAAAAAAAATATATATATATATATATATATATATATATATATATATATATATATGGGTCTACTTTGATAGACCGAACGTGCATTTCACCGACACATGCTTTACCGACCCCAAATGTCCGAAACGTTAGTTCACCGACTATTCAAAAACTCGACTGTCACTTTACCGACAAACGCTATATCAGTGCGATGTAACAAGAATAATCCGTAATGTAAACAAATATTATACTATGTTAAAAAAGCAGAACAGAAAGTTATCTGATTAAAATATACAGTTTACAAACCTCAACTTAAACATATCACATGTTAGAATATCAGGAACATACAGATATACATGGTAGCGTACATTTCTCTACATATATATTGTAGAGTATATTTTCCCTATGAGTTAAACAGTATGCACCGAGTACCTGTTTAAGATACACTGTTCCATCTACTTTGCAGCGACGGCTTTGAAGTATGAAATAGTATCCTACAACGCTGTGCTATAATGCTAAGAAATCAATTATATATACGTAACTAAGTAGTTACAGTAATAGAAAATATTCTACCAGAGCGTTTGTTCATCCTTACAACGTTTGAGCCACTGTTACGTGTTTGTTAACGTGGAGTCATAAAGGTATATCTGTATTTATTAGTCAACTCTATGGACAAGTGGTAATTAGATAGTATTTCTGTTACCTAATTTCTACGTGTTTCTTAACGTGGAGTTAGATAGTTATATCTGTATTTGTTTAGTAAACTGTTTGAATACATGGTAATCATATAGCGTTTGTTGGTAAAGTGACAGTCGGATTTTGAATAGTCGGTGAACTAACGTTTCGGACATTTGGGGTCGGTAAAGCATATGTCGGTGAAATGCACGTTCGGTCTATCAAAGTAGACCCATATACATATATATATATATATATATATATATATATATATATATATATATATAAAATATAAAATATAAAATATTGTTCAGAATTACTAAGTATTCGAAAGTAATCCATCAAGGCAGGCAGTCTGTTTCCAGTCGAAAATCCTTTATTGTCGACTGCAAACAGACTGCCTGCCTTGCTTGGATTACTTTCAAATACTTAGTAATTCTGTACAATATTTCATGCTATATATATATATATATATATATATATATATATATATATATATATATATATATATTTTTTTTTTTACTAAAGAAGAGTTTAAGTTTGCTACTTCTACTACTATTGTCTGATCTGATTAATATACAGTGATTAACTAGAGCTATATGGACTGAAAATCTTCCACACAAAGAAGTTTCTTACACTGTTTTAAAATAAGAATAAAAAGATACAGGTCTACCCTAAGCATGTAGAGAGGTCAGGTGCTGAAAAGTAGAGAGAGATAGATAGTATGAAAACAGGTTAGGTTATTAAGAATATAAAGTATTTGTTAATATAGATCATACAAGTGAGATGCATGGGCATAGCCATAAGTTAGTGAGAAATTATTTGAGAGAAGTGTTAAATACATGGAGGTTAGATCATTTTCTGACTGGTTAAAGTTCCATAGTTTGGATATGCAGTGTGAGTAATAACTTTGCCAGCACCATTGTTGGTTTATAGATTTCAAGCAGGTGTTTGTCTTGAAAGCACAGATGGTGATTTGGGAGGATGAAGTACTGAGGAGATACAAGGGCAGGTAGAGGGGCTATATAATATCTTATGGGTTAGAAGAAATTGAGTATGGGCTAGCTGATGTGGGAATTCTAACCAGTTGAGAGCAATTTGTTGTACTTTTTATCATTTAGATTAATTTCTTTTAAAGCTATAAAGTGAGTTCTATTTTATGGTATGTAGTACTCTATCCCTTTTAAATTGATTGGTTAACCATTGATATCCCAAGATAACCTGTAAGCCTGCATAACTCATACAATTTCCTTTCATTTTTACAATTTATCCATATCACATCTAAGGCTTCAGGATATTCTTGATACATGCATTTGTTAACCTCCTTTCCTGCTATCCATCAATCATCTGTTAAATGACATAAAGTATTGCTAAAAAGAGTCAAACACACTTTTGCTCACTTATTATGAATAATAGTGTCCAAACCTTGTGAACAAAATGTGGGACACAAGCAACCCTTCCCCTCTCTTTAAATACATTAGTGAAAAACTATAAACCTGTCCAAAAAATTATTAACTATATACAATATATATGTCAGCTTCCTCAGGGAAGGCATATAGCCCTTTATTTAGATACAGGCCATTTGCCTCCCTCCCCATTCATAGTGGGTGCAGCCATTTTGCTTTTGTAACAAACTGGCTTTTGCCACCCCCTTCCATGTTATTACCTACACTGCTTAAGCTACTCTCTCCATAATCAGATGTTTTATGCTCATTTCACTTCGGTTTCTCCCATTAATAGTCCAACGGCACAATATCCTCCTTTTAACTCTTCTAACATATAGTCTAATACCAATAAACCCTTGTTTTTACTTTTTACTCCAGCATCCCCATTTCCAGGCATTGCTTAATGGCTTATTTATAGTACTCTTTAAACATAGTTAATCCATGCACTCCTACCAAAAGACAATAACATCTTTCTCTTCTGAACTCCAGTAATAATCAATGCTGCTTTTTAAATTTGTTTGTCAATGCTTTACTCAACCAATGCACTTAAGTTAGTTCAGGAACCTTCACTCTTGTAGAAATCTAAGCCAAGATTCTAGCAAAAGATTTTCCTGTTTTAGCAAATAATATCAATATGCACATCTACAACCCTTCATCAGCAAGTAAAACACATCCTTCACAATGTATATTCACAGCTTCCCTTCTCATTTAGCCACTTGATGCTCTGGACAATGCCCTACCACTAGTAAATAAAATGGATGAGGAGAAAGAAAATCTTTTGAGCAATTTGAAAAAGGAGGCCTGAAAAATCTTAAGAGGTTCCCAGGATCAGCTTGCCCCTTTCATTACACTTTTTGAACACTTAAGCACAAGAGGGGCCAAACACTAAATCTCTATCCAAAAGAGAATTTAAAATCTCATTTTAACATCATCTGGAAGGTCTGTGAATGCAGCCAAGCAAATCGCCTTAAAAACATACCAGTGGCTGTAGCCCTGGAAAAAAGTACCAACTGAATTAAGCACACACTGCAAATAATGAGTAGTGACCTGTGCAATAGAAGAAAAGTCACCTTATTTCAGCTTTTCCCAGTTAGGGGTCACCACAGTGGATCACCTGTCTGCTCATGATTGACAGTGGAGTTTTACAGTGTCAAGTTGCCAGCCTGGCACCCAACTATCCACAGAAGGCACACACACTTACTCACACCAAGGGCCAATTTAGAGTGTCCAATCCACCTACAGCATGTTTTTGGGATGAAACTGAAGCAGCTGGAGAAAACCCAATTGACCACAGGGAGGACATGCAGATTCCACACAGAAAACACCCCAGCCAAGGATTGAACCAGGGAATCTCTTGCTTTGAGGCGACAATGCTAACTGCTGCACCACCATGACTGCCCTGTGCAATAGAAGAAGAAAAATCGGTTTTAAATAACTTAGTTTCTTGTGCAATAGAAGAAACTAAGTTATTTAAAACAGATTTTTCTTAACAAGAAGAAACTATAGATGCAAACGTTAACATATGAGCCTGATAATTTAAAATTATCAATAATTTTCCCTTCCTAACTAAGTGCTTAGCAGCAGAGGAGTCAACCAAGGCTGTAGCTCCTGGGTTAGGTTTGGTAATAGTGTATTAAAAATTAAAAGACTGAGGAACTTTATACATCCTATCTACCTTTATAAGGACAGCTGACTGACTCTCAGGAAAATTGCAGGCAAGTCATACATTGTCTAAAGCAGACAGAACAGGAGGAATGTGTGAAGGTTCTGGAAAATCTTTGTGTAACAGCTCATAGTATTTTTGAGAGACTGAGAAACCTCAATTGTTTCCCCATGAAAACACTGGAACACTCTAGCAATAGTCTCAGAGAAAAAGAAACACCACAGGGTGAATCAGAAAAAGAGCTCTCCTCTGAGTCTGAATCAGAAATCTCAGGACAAAAACATAAATCTATACCTTCATCTTCATATTTAGATTCAGAATTTTGAATCTCTTCAGGAAAGACAGCATCCCTCTTTCTTTTGCCAGAAAATGCTTTACAAGAAGAATCAATAGTCTGAATCGAGCCCTGAGTCAGTCTAGTAAACTACTCCAATCCAAAGAAATTTGAGGAGTAGATACATGCTTGTTTTTCTGTTTCTTTTGAACAGGAAAAATGGAATAGAGTCATGACCCACAGCTGAGGCAAATTGCTAACCTCCTGTGGTAGCAAAGGTTGTTTACTTAAACTTTTTCTTTTTGTGGCTAGAAGAATGACCAACCATGGGAGTGGTAATCTGTTCCATGGTCAAGCCGAAAATTATGCTTCTATCCTGGGAAAAACAAGCAACAATGCCAGTAAAACTAGCAGTCCACAAAAGTTACTTTTTTGACAGAAAGAACAGTAAAAATCAATTTCAAACACTCTGGCAGCTCTACACCTTAAAATAAACAATTTCTTCACAGGAAATAGTTTGATAGTCAAATAACACTATTTTTAAACTGGCAGAAACAACAAGTGCTCCTTTTAAGAGTACATTAAAGTCTCAAGACAATCTGTTAAAACACAACACTCCTAGCATTACAATAACTTTCCTGAAGAGGAAAATAATAAAATATCAAATAAAAAATGGAAGTTTTTTTCTCCAAGGAGAACTTATCTGCCCAGCTAAGGAAAGCACAAGTCGACCATCGATCTTAAAAAACCTCAGTGGAGTGTACTCTTTAGTGGCAGTAAAGCTGTGAAGGGCTTTGAACCCACACTTGTGTTTTAGTCAGCTCAGCTTGAGCTGCTAGATGGTTTGGTTGTGTGGAAGTTGCCCTGAAGTTTTGAAACCTGGTCAGCTGTTAATATTCCCTGGCAGGATGTGACCCATATAGCTAAGGCTATTGTAGCAGTGATTAGTATGAAGAACATCACTCGGTATACTGCTGGAAAGCAAAAATAGAAGTGTTTCTTAACTTTATTGTAACACTTAAGTCAACAACAATCTGGGAGGATGACAACATCCACACTGATGTGCCAGAGCAACTAGGAAAGTCCATTTGGCTTGTTTTCTGTTAAAGATCATGGATGTGAATTTTGTTTTAGAGGATGAGAGCTTTCAGTGTCACTGCATGAATAAAACTGGTTTTATACAAAAGACTACTGTCTCATCTGAAATAATTTTCCACATAAATAAGGAGACGTGCATTTAATTGATGTGTATTTCATTGATTTATACTACTGTTTCCTTTAATCAGTTCATTAAATTGATGAGGGCATATTGTTGCTGTGCAGAAATGTAACTGAATGGCAACTGATTGTTGCAATCCTTGAACATACTTATGAATGTGGCAGACATTGTATGACAAAAGATAAAGGAATAAGGAATTTATTAATTTTCCTTTTTAGGATGTAGTTTCTGAGTTAGTATATTTAAAGTTGTAGGAGTGTAAGTGGTATAGGAGTGCTTGTTCCCTGCAAACAAAACTGTCTTTAATATTTTTGTACACTCAGTGAGATCAATAATCCCCTGTAATTTTGATGTATATTCTGACTAATTTATTAAATGTTGTAGTGTCCGTTGATAATTCAGTTTAGGCACTGATACATACACACACATATATACACACGCACACACACACACAATGTATAAACATACATACTCAAAACAATGAAAGAAAGCATAATGTTGATAATTCAACATTGTCGACATTACCCAACTTAGCTTGATGCCCGGGGATTTCCAACAAGCATTTTGCAGGTGGGCAAGCTACCCTGTTCAACCCATGCCCCCTACTAATTATATATTCCAAATTCGAGACTGCACGGCAGTGAGGAAAATGGTAAATTCCCTGATCCCAAATGTAGTGTGATCTCCAATCAGAACCTAGACCTCACAACAGTGAATGCACACTAGCATTCTAGCATTTGCTGTTGCAGAGATGAAGATTTTCTGAATCGTCATTACGTGAATTTGCAAACAGCATTTCAACCAGACCATCCCATTTCACATAACTGACACCCAACATTTTGATAGTAAACTATATATATATATATATATATATATATATATATATATATATATATAGGTATATATATATATATATATATATATATATATATATATATATATATATATATATATATATATATATATATATATATATATATATATATATTTATAGATAGATATAACTTACATACAGATATGCATACACACACGCAAACACACACACACACACACACACACACACACATATATATATATATATATGTGTGTGTATGGTTTTATTTTATAATTTTGAAGTACTGAAATGTTGAATTTCAGTATTTTGAGGCTATACAGTCAAAAGTGCATTTACATGAAACTGCATAATAGCAAATGCAGAAATGTCTCATTCGCCATTATATGTTCGTGTACCTGACGTGATGTGCAGTTTGTGGATTTAGCTGGGGTTTGAACTAAGTGGTGTTTTTGTAAGGGTAATGGGCAGGGATTTTAGTTTGTGTGGTGTAGTGGTGAGTTTTATGTGTTTGTGTGTTTAGTGCGACCTTGGAGTTAGTATATATAAGTGGGGGGGTTGGGGTGCACAAGGCCTTGCCCCATGCTTTTAGCAAGATTGTTTGTGTTTGTGTTAGTTTTGTTGTCTTTGTGTGTGCTGGTTTGTTTTTTTGTAGTGTCAGCAGGTGTTTGTGTTTGTGTGGTGTAGTGTTTTCTTTATGTTGCGTTCGTGGTTTGAAATTTTGCAGTTTTAAAGTTTCGGGTTTTTGATTTTTCAGCTTTATAGTCTCGAGATACTGAAATTCGATATTTCAGTATTTTGTGATTATACTGTGAATATATATATATATATATATATATATATATATATATATATGTGTGTGTGTGTGTGTGTGTGTGTGTGTGTGTGTGTGTGTGTGTGTGTGTGTGTGTGTGTATATATATATATATATATATATATATATATATATATATATATATATATATATATATATATATATATATATATATATATATATATGTATATATGGGTCTACCTGATAACATCAACATGCCAAAACACCGACAACGATATAACCGACATGAAAAAAAACGAAAAAACAAAAAGTTCAAAAACACGAAACTTCACATTCGCGACAAACCAAAATCCCGACAATCAACAAAACAAATACCTTTCCAGAAAAACACACACACAACACAAGCACACCAAAAACCTTACAAACCTACACTAAACCTTACATGCACAACTATCTATGCACTAACCTTAACCCAAACCCTAACCCTAAGGTCACTATGGCACACTTGCCTTACCCGCACCCTAACCTAACTCACTTAATCCACCCCTAACTCTCACGTCCATCACTATCGCACACTTACCTTACAAGCACCCTAACCCTAACTCACTTAACCCGCCCCTAAACCTAAACACCGTCACTATCGCACACTTACCTGATCTGCACCCTACCCTAACGTCCGTCACTATCACACACTTACCTTACCCACGCCCTGACCTTAATGTCCGTCCCTATCGCACACTTACCTTAACATGTTGGTGTTCTCAGCATCAGGATTCTCAACTGTCGTTCTTCTCCATTGTCGATCTTCCGGTGTCGGTGTTCTCGTTGTCGGCATTCTGTGATTTTGGCGTTTTCAGGTAGACCTATATATATATATATATATATATATATATATATATATGTGTGTGTGTGTGTGTGTGTGTGTGTGTGTGTCTACTTCAGATGATCAAAATTTTAAAACTTAAAACACCCGAAAGAAAAACAAAAACCTGGATGATTTTGCCTGCACCCCCACACCCCTTGCTATTTAAATTTACCAGCTCTGAGATCATACTACAACAAGAAAAAGGCTAAATTTCCCATTTCTCGCTGTATGGAGATCTCCATTCAGAATGTTCAAAGTTTTAAAACTTCAATCATATGGTATTGGCCATATGAAATTCAAAGTTTTACAACTTCTATCATCTGAAAAGGACCCATATATGTATATATATATATATATATATATATATATATATATATATATATATATATATACTTAATTTGATTTTTTACAAGGTAAGGTAAGTCCTATACACACACACACACACACATATATATATATATATATATATATATATATATATATATATATATATATATATGTGTGTGTGTGTGTGTGTGTGTGTGTGTGTGTGTGTGTGTGTGTGTGTGTGTGTATACTTTGAATTTTTTTAGCCAGGTAAGTGAGCTGATCTGCAGACCCCTTTCAATCACAACCCAGGTACGTTAACAATGCATATGTTACAAGTTAAGATTTGTACGAAATTATAAGCAGCACTTTTACATTCATAGTACACTGACATTTATTAAGTAAACGTCTTATTATGCAAAACTCAGAAATCAAACATCTTAAGAAGAGTGCATTTTATTTTAAAGATTTTTAGCCAGCATCAGAAAATGAATTACACTCGGTTAAAGAGACATGGAACATAAATCTTTACATAAATATTTTCTTAGAATTCATCTGAGAGTTTGTAGGTTTGCATTGTTTTAAACATCATTTGAAAGATTATTACATATGCTGTATATTAATGTGGAGAAGACTGTAGGACAGGTAAGAAGGAAGCAGTCATCTTGTATGTTCCTTAAAGAGGAGTTTTGCTCTTTTATTGAAATGGGCAACAGCCAAACTAAAGTATTTTAAGAATCAATGTAATATATAGTCCGACTGGGGCAGTGCCCATTTTCGGCAGAAACTCAGGGAAAAAGGCTCCAGCCTAAGCTTACATACAAAATCCTAACATCAAGTAATAGAAATTATAGACAAAAAAATGAGTGTTAACCATTTACAGGATAAAATGTAAAAACAAAAATATGTACATAGTATCAAATAGAACAAAACGTTAAACAATTGAATATAGACAAATATATGGTTGAACTTATATATGTGGAAGAGGAACATAACATTACTTAGGAAATTAAGCAGGGAGAATCTCTTGGGCAAAGTAGTGCATAGTTAGTAATGCTTCCATGGTGAGAGTTGCAGCTAGGAATGTAACTACCTATATCAAAGTAGTGTTGTCAGAAGGGATGTGTTAACAGAGTTAGTACATACAGCCAAACTCTACAAGTGATGCTAAGTTAAGAATTAACCTGGAGTGTTACATGTGCAAATCCAGGATTCAAATACGTGTGTTTTGAGAGATTTTTTAGGCATTGACAGTGATCGGTTGAATGTCTGGAATTTGTTGCAAATTTGGCAATCTTATTGTAACATGATTCTAATTTACTTAGAAGGTTGGTAAGTATGGGGATGCATATAAGAGTGAGGACAGAAGGTGGGTTCTAGCCATGGCTATTCTTGCAGTGTATGTTAAGATATTTTTGTGTCTATACATTGTTCCCATTTTCTTGTGAACCTTTTTGATTGTGTTAGAAATGTGTAGGTCAAATTTTAGTTTGTTGTCAGTTATGACACCTAATAGTTTTGTTTGGGAATCTGGGAAAATCCTAGTATTATTACTGGCAGTGATATGAAAGTTAGCTGCAAGGTTAGTAGGTTTAGATGGGTGAAAGATCATAAGTTTAGTTTTATTCGGGTTATGAATAAGTTGTGAGTTTGCTAGCCATGTTTCAATATAAGAGAAGGCTTTTTGCGTGACTGTAAGAAGTTGAGTTATTGTGGATGCTGCACATATGAGGGTTGAATCATCTGCATATTGTATGAAAAATGCTTGATAGGAGGCAGTACTAAGATCATTTATAAATATGTTGAAGAGGAGGAAAGCTAGGACTTGAACCCTGAGGGACTCTAGGGTTCATATCAAAGACTGACTTTTCAGAAAGTTGGGAACATATAACCAACTTTCCAAAAAGTCGAAGTGTTTCTACTGAGATCACCTTACAGAGCCCTTTTTCCCACTGTAGTGTGATCCCAGAGTTGATATATATATATATATATATATATATATATATATATATATATATATAATTTATTAAGTCATTCCTATAGTCTTGACCATACAAAGTTTGACTTTCTGAAAATTCAGTCTCCTGATACAAAGATAGGCATGTAGATATGTCTGTGTGTATGTGTATATATGAAACAAAATAAAAGCATGCATAGTTATGATGAAATGTAACAGAAGAGGATCTGATGCAAAATGTTAATCATTTAATTTGGTACCACTTTTAAATATATTTCTCTGGGACCATGAAGAAACAGTTTGAATATGTAATGTGGGTGCCTCACAGGACACACAATGAATTTTTTAATCCACAGAAAAGTGTCATTAATAATTGAACCAGCTTCAGTGAACAGACAACTTTTAAAACAGTGACTGGCTTCAAAAATATAGACGACAGGCATAAGTCTATCGTTAATAAAATGTGTAGGTAATGATTAGAAAAATAATGGCAGAATGGGTGTGCTATGTTGTGTGTATTTATTAGTAGTATATGTACTTTGCTAATGAAACATATCATGAAGTAGCATATGAAGAATTCAACCATACTTAATACCTGGGTATTAATTAGAGATGCCGGAAGCTGTCTTATGTATGTACTATTTCTCATTCTGCTTAGGGGACATTGTCAACTTTTCTACATGGAACTGCCTCAAGGTATGATCCAGATTTTTAAGATTTCTCACCTCCTGAAAAATCTAAACCAAGCTTGCTATCTCCTTACTTTCTAGTGTAACTTACCTTTAAAATGTTGTTCATATATACAGTCTTGTCTAGTATTAAATCCTGTATTTTACCTTGCAGCAGGACAATCAAAAAAAGCAAACATCAGTAGTATAGTCTCCGTTAATACAGCAGCCAGCCTGCCTAGAGCTCTGATATCAGCTGGCTGTAGCTAAGTTAATTTCTAGGCTAGTGAAAGTTCATACAAAGTGTGACTGTATGTGCTTTTATTTGAAGATTTAGACAATAATGAACAAATCCTTAAGTCTGAATATGAAGCAATGTCTCATAATAAAACTGCCATGTATATTATCCATGTTGCACAGTATAATGCAATCAATTATTGCATGTGCTATTTAGTACTAGTCCAATGCTCAGCTGTTAGACTTTGTTCCAATAAGAAATATTTCTTCTTTTTGATAATATTTCTAAAGGAAATTTACAACCCAATGAGATTACAATGAAAGATTCCCACCAGGGCTTTTTCTAAATCATAACATTGTCTAAAATATAAAAACATATTTATGAATCATAATTGCTTTTGTCAGTCTAATGCTGATTAATAGAAACATCTTTCTTTAACTTTCATTGGCTTCTTTGACAAAAGACTGTTGCTGATTACAATAAAGTCTTCAGTTACATCTTGTAGTTATTGTTACATTTTTCTTCAGCTTCCTTAATCCATTCTTGCATTCACTGTTTCCATGCCTGTTTATGAATGCACTTTTTAGTGGCATCTGTACTTCAACCATATTTATGGAATACTTTAAAAGTGTCAGCCACTGAACTTTTGTCTGCTGCCATGATGATTTCAGCACATTAGTTTTGAACAGCTCATGAATGCTTCTGTTTGCCAAGCCACTTCAGGACACAATTAATTTTTTATGACTAGCTTTGGCAACCCTTCTAGAGTTAGTCACAGGAGTATTTACTGCAATTGCATTATGTCTGCATTTAACTTAAAATGCCCCCTGGTAAATATATAGTAATAGTTTAATTTAGCTAACTATTGTATTGCAATTAAAAGGACAAGAAGTTTTATGACACATGTTCTACATTTTTACTTTTGCATGCATCGTTAAGCAATGTAAGCCTTTTTAAAGCTTATTTATTCTTACTTTTGCTTTTTGCATTTCATTCAGATTTCCATAAAATACAGGTGCCATTTTGTGCCATTCTGTCTCAGTCACCCATTTAATATTCTGATGGTAGGCCACTACTCTGTTGAATCTCCAGCAACTACTGTGCAATGAATCAAGATTTGGCTTGCTTATGCATGTTCTGTGTTACCTATTTTCTTTAAATTCTCATTTTTATGTGGAATTACAGCAATAACAATTTTTCAGAGGAGAAGAGTATATACATACCAGATGTTTATTTTTCCAGCTTACTTACAAAAGATAAATCATTTATGTTAGCACTGTTCTGACTTGTTGTGTTGATGTACTGCACACTACTGTACATTCTTTGGCACCATCTCAAAACCTAGATTAGCTCAGTCATACTCCACCTATCAAATTTCATAAGGAAATAATTATTTAAGACCATTAGATTTTTAAATTATTTTAAATAATTAATAATTATTAATTACAATTATCATTTTTTTTATTATTATTATTATTGTACCACAAAATGTGACAGGTATTTGCTGCTGATACACCCTCTGCTGATAGTTAAATACCTAGTAAAGAAGAAACACAAAATCAAAAAAATTAAATGTAAGCCCACCCAAACATATTTGCCAACGCTATAGTCACTGCAATACAAAGAAGAGGAAACACCATAAAAACAAATGAATCATTGCTTATGCACCTTAAAGATGGCACTGGCATTAAGAGATGAACTTGCATAGATAGAAATTCATCCAGTCTGCAAATTTTTAGTGAATACCAAATTAGCACATAACTTTTAACCCCCTGTTGAAACATTTTATTTCTATTTGGCTGTACCTACTGCCTTCCCTACAAGGTATTTGGCAATAATTCACTGTAATTCAGATTATCACTTACACATAATGCCTGACTATCTGTTTACAAGTTGATTCTTCTCTGTAACATACTGTGCACAATCCTTTATTAGATGGAAAATCTGAACTAAAATATAATTTAAATGAAATATATTTGTAGATCTGTGTTTTGCCTCCATAACCGCTACTTGAATAATCTGGCTTTTGAGCAAGAAGTTAAGTCAGACCAAATGCCATAAATTGCACATAAAAACAATAATATATATATATATATATATATATATATATATATATATATATATATATATATATATATATATATATATATATATGTGTGTGTGTGTGTGTGTGTGTGTGTGTGTGTGTGTGTGTACATGTATAACTGGTCGCAAAATCTAAATCTTTGCACTAATTATAACAGGAGGACCTATTTCAGTAAGAAGTTTCGTCCACTCACTCTTCTGCTTTAACTAGGAAATGGATTGAACACTATCAGTTAAAAATTGTGCTATTGCAGACTAGATTTGCAGTGCTGAATGGGGAAAAAGCTTTTAACACACACAATCTCTATGAAAATAACATTGTTGAAAAAGGCAATTTTTATTGAACTACTGGAAATCCATGGGTTTGGTGGGAGATGCAGGCAATTGTGGCTGCTTCTCCATAAAGTAAGGGGTCTTATCCTCTCCCCTAAATATCACTCATCAAAGCACACAAGTCTATGTGTGCCAGTCCTTAGCAAACTTTATTCACCAAGCTACATCTCAGTTGCACCCTTAGTACTGAGTCTGTTTTAAAAATAGTAATGGCAACCTTCTTAACAAAAAAAAAAAAGAAAAAAAAAACAGTGTCATTGTATAATTAATGTCTTCTGGAGTTAAAATAGTGTGTCTTTACTCTATCTGTTTTATGAATGTAAGTCTCTCTGAATGGATCATCATAGGATCATAGTAAGTTACTAGGCTAATGGTCCTAGGGCCCTTACAAACTTAGCCAAGTTCTACTCTTATTTCCATGATCAGTACCTATCACCCCTGTCCGAGAGGGACACAGGTGGACCCCCAGGGATAAATTTATAGTTACCCATCCAGTCGTCCAGATTGTGTTTGAAAAGGGCCAGTGAGGTGCTCTGTTTGACATGAAGTGGGAGTCTGTTCCAAAGGTGAGGTAATCTCTAGGAGACATATCTGTCCCTCCTGCAGGTTCTATTAATGTCATATACCAGGCTAAGGTCTTTAGAGTGAGTAACCTGTGTACCACTTGACTTATGGATATGCAGTATTTCCAGTAAAGCACGGTCAGAGATTGCCTTGTATGCAAGGCAGAGATCATCTCTGAGTAGTCTAAAGTGACAGTGATTTCAGACTATCCACATAGGATAGATGCTGAAGATCTTGAATTTTCCTTGTGAGGAACCTTTGTGATCTCTCCAATTGCTGCAGGTGCTTGGAAACATACATAAGGAAAGGGCCATCGTACTCCGTTATTGGCCTGATGAGGGAAGAATACAGGGAGGTTATAACTTCTTTTTTTCTGGAGGCAATGCCCTTACTTATGAGATGAGGAATACAGAATGCCCTTCTTACCACTGTGAAGACATGGTTGCCAAAGGTAAGGATGTTGTCAACCTGTGTACACAGGTCTCTTACCACTGAGTTATACTTAGGATGTTGTTATTGTGTTAGCTAGCAGGAACATCAGACTTACCGAAAGGCATGATAATACATTTTTTGCATTGAATTTACGGCCATGACTTTGGTATGTTTTATTATTATCACACAACAGTTTGCTTTAGAATTCAAGTAGTATTTATTTTTGACAAAACTTTATTTAATACATAACTAAACCTGTAAACAATTTCCCCAGCCATCCTGTTAAATGATTCTTTTGGATTGTTTCAAGTCTAAGTTTAACACGTTTTCTGTAGGACATGCACATCTGAAAGCTGTTGAAGCATAAGCATGTGGGAAATTGAATGGCTTGAAGTGAAATAATCCTTTCTCAAATAGATATATGGGGTCCCAATTTCAGTATGCAGGGACTTGAAATATCTGCAATATTTCAAAGTCACTGTAAGGAGAATAACTAGAACATTTCAAGTTACTTTAATTCTGGGTTCCTAACATGAAGAAAATACTGCACATTCAGATCATATGAGTAAAATTACATGGACAGTATTCATAATCACTTGTTAAAATGTGATAGGGGTATTTCTGATGCTTACAAATGCGAGATTCATAGAGGCTATTTACACGAATGCACAAGGCCTGAAAAATAATGAGATGCAAATAAAATATATTGTAAAGTGTGGTATGCTAATGAGGTGGTTTTGCAATTCGTAGTCTGACATCCCTGCGGTATGCACATCCATTGTTTAATGCGGTGCTTCACCTTTGATATTGGAGTTGTAATCCACAAACTTATTTGTCCAAGTATGTACAAGCACTTCTCTGACAAATTAATTATTTCCCCCAGCAACTCCATTAGTTTGTATTAAGTCTGCACAAGCACTAAAATGACACAATAAATTATTTTACCCAGCAATCACTTCAGCAGTCTGACCATGTATGCACAAATACTTCTCTCCACAGAAATTAATTCTTTCTCCCAGTGACTCCTTCAGTAAGATGCCATAGTGTGCACAAGCACTAAAATGAAACATTTCCTCAAGTGATTCCTTCTGTAAAATCTCCAGGTATGCAAAAGCACCAGCTAAGCTCCCCTTACATCTAAATATTCTGACTGAAAACTGCTGTTTTCTGGCATTTCAGAGCTATTTACGCATTTTGTATACTAATGCGCTCATTATAAATTTATGTCTATGAATCAACCTCATGCACATATATGTAATGCCCCTTAACATAGTAGCTGTCCCCCTATCACTTATGCGTTAATCATGTTACACGTTTCCAATAGGCGGATGTGTTGACAAAAAGTCCTCCACATTTCCGTAGTCATTCTTAAAGTCTGAGATTTGCATAACCTTGTAGCACTGCTCTTCATGAATCATTGCTATGCAAATGCAAAGCCCCCGGACTATGAATACTGCTTATAATCTACTAATGTTTACTTTTGATATTATCAGACACAAAACCTTTTGTACTTGAAATGTTCATTTGCCATTTGACATTCACAAAGTAATTATCATAGTTCCTTACTTTCTTGACATCTGTAATCCTGAATCTGAATTTCTGTCTAGCCTCTGGATCAATTCATTTTTGTTCATATATGTATTTTTGTTGTTAGTTTAATTTGAAAAGTTTATACTTTGATCATTCCTTATACTGTTGCCCCTAATACATTGTAGTATTTTACTTTATTCCTTTTTAGAATTATTATACTGCATTTTCCTTCAATGATTTTCTGCTGCTGCAGCATTGTTTTTTTGTATCCCACTGAGGTCTGAATCAGCCTTTCTGCCCAGTAACAAACAAACAAGCAAGCAAACAAATGCATAAATAAAATAAAACATATGAATAAAAACATAAAACACTGACAGTAGAGCAGAAGGCCAAGTATTTATTTATAGTCGAGATGTTATACTAACAACCAACAAAGATTTGTATTTTTTTACAATGAGGTAACTACAGAAGTTTAAAGTCAGACTACATACTGAGTATTCCCTTATACACCTAAGACTTGCAATGAAGTCTTATGCTGAGTGCTGAACTAAGAGGTGGAGAGCAGAACACCACTGAACCCTGTATTTAGAAACGCTATCAAGCACTGGCAACTATTTACCTACATCGTGATCTGGTCATGCTCCTTACTATTAAACTCTCTTTCAGAATGCAAGCCTTTTCCTGTATTTATTCTTTCTAAATGGATCAGTCCAAAGAATTTATTTAACAGCTCCCATTGCAAGTGTAACACCTGATATTGCAAGTCCTAACTGTATGAAAAATAATTTGTACTCACATGTTATGAACAGTACACCACTCTGAAATTCAATGATGCATGATTAAAACAATTTCAGGGAAGATTTATTCTGCTGCATTTTTTATTTTGTGTGTCTGTATATGTGTGTGTGTGTGTGTGTGTGTGTGTGTGTGTGTGTGTGTGTGAGGGTGGGGGGGTTTGGCTGTTCCCCTACTCCTATGCAATACAATCAGCAAAGAAGCAACGTATTGAACTACAACAAGTCAAGTAGAAATACTCGAAAAACAACTAGCAAAAACAAAACTAATACAAACTACTCTGTTTCTAGCAAAAAAAAACTAATAGAAACTACTCTATGTTTCTGTAACGGGCCAAGCCCCCTGCAACACCAACACCCACTGCTAATTATATATACTAATTCAGAGATAGCATTACAGTATGAAAAGGCAAATTCCCTGATCCCCACTTGCTCAGAAATAAAAGCCAGCATGTACAAGAAGTTCACTTTTGATAACACATTAACACATGCAGGTTTTTATTTCAATAGAGAAAAGAACCATTTAACAAAACAACTGTCAACCATATAAATATATCTATATATATATATATATATATATATATATATATATATATATATATATATATATATATATATATATATATATATATATATATATATATATATATTTATTTATTTATTTTACTATAATTTGTGCGAACGACATTCTGTCAGCAGTTATGCTGCCAAAATCAGAATGTTGTGCACAAAATGTAAAGTGCGCATATAGTCGAACACACTTATGTGAATGCAGTACTGCATTCGCATAAGTGTGTGTGACTATATGTATGTCAATCGTGGTACAGTGAGGATTGGAAATTCATCCATATCCCCACTGTAGTGTGATCTTGGAGTTGGACTATATTAGTAGCAGGTGGTGTGCCCCCCACAGGTGGATTCAAGGGGACTTGCCCCTGCAAAAATGTGATATGTCGTATAGGAGTTTGATTTACATCAGCTCCTATACTGCAATCACGTGACATTTTAGGCGACAATGTCACCTCAAATGTGTCAATCATTTGGGGTGACATTGTGTATGTCCAAAAAGTTTGGTTTCGGTTTAACTTTTCGATATTTCAAATGGCAAATGTTTTGCCATTCGAAATAATGATAGTAAACCATATATATATATATATATATATATATATATATATATATATATAGATATATACATACATCTCCTCTCTCTCTCTCTAGATATATATATGTATATATATATATATATATATATATATATATATATATTTACACACACTAACACTAATTCTGAGGTCATCATATCCCTCAATAGGAAGAATATCTCAAGATACAACAATCATGGACTTTCTGTGTAGTTTCTGCCCATTCACCAATACAGATTCATTGGTCTAACAAGCACAATTTCAGGCTGAAGAATTGCAGAATACACTGTTATTAAATATGTAGATCAAAGGATATATAAAGGAGAAAAGGGCAGAAAGAACTGAACCATTTAATGGACATTAAGGGACAAATTATGTTAAATACACCTACCCCAGGATTTAATAAAATTTGCTTAGGCACGGTGTAGAACCTACACAGAATGCATCCATGTACATGGTGACAATTCCCCCTCGGCAATTCACCATGCATATTAATGATGGCACACTGCCGAGGAAGAGTCAAAGACCATGGATATTGAATCAGTACAGGTAGAGTTGTAGTGGCTTCCCGTGGCAGCAGATGAGTGTGTGGCTCCCTGTAATGCTTCCCTCCAGTAGTTATAATGTTGTGAATTGTGCCAGATGTATAATATGTCCTTTTATGATGTTTTATGTTGATTTTTATTTTAAGTGCATGCTTATGTGGTGCAGCGCAGAGCGCAGCGATGCCAAGCTGTGCTCACATATAGACAGTTGACACCTGCCAGACATCTAAAATAGAAACTGGATGTAATTAATTATTTATTTATAGGTGTGTTTAAGAGTGTTTGCATGGCGTGGCTTGGTGCTCGGCAAAGCTAACAGGTAGCCTAATAGTATATGTGAAGGTATACTAGCTTTTATAACATCCAATTAGCTACATGGGTAGAGTTATGGTAATATGTGCAGTATGTGCTGGGTTTGAGTCCATATGAGGTAGAATATGTCAGTTAATGAATGTACTATTTTTCTTTAATTTCATTAAACAATTGTGGATTTTGTCACTGCTGCGCTTTGCTAAGCACTGCTCATTCATGCTAAGCATTGCATAAACATGCTAATGGCTACTAATGTTTGTGCAGTGCTAAGCCTCTCTAATACCATGGTTCTGTGAGTTTTCACACTGCTTGGCTTCACTTAGCTGGTTTGCATGCTGCTAAGCAATGGGGTGCTTTTTGAATATTGCTCACTGACATGTAAGGGCAGGAAAACAGCCTATATTAAGCCCAATAGGGAGGAATTCTGCATCATTCATTGGAGTTCAATCAACTGTCGGTATGGCTGATAGTGTTGGCAAAAGTGTGTGCTTTGAGGCACAAAGGTGGGGTATTCAGGAGTCCAGGGTCATGGTTGGGCTACTGGTTGAAAACCCTGAACCCTGGCTGATGCAGGCTGGATTTCAGGGCTTTAAGTTTAAGGCAGAGGCCTGAGCTGTTTGCCCAGAGAACTCACCAGTGTCATTCATATCCCCACATTGGTGAGCAGTGCCATCACCATTATGATGACCTGAAAAGGAAAAAGAGGGGAACCTTGGACACCTGGATCCAAGAGGGTAGAGCAGGGAATGCCCCACAAATATGTAAGTAATTTTTCCTCCATTTTACCAATATGTAAGCTGAATATCTGAAAAACTGGTATGCATAATGTTGTGCTTCTCTCCCAACAGCTGCAGCTGAAAGGGCTCGCAATGTTGAGTCCCATGGTGGGTGCCTGGCCAGGTTGCACCATGAGCATGGTAAGTATGGATTTAGTATGCTAACTGCAGTGTAATAAGAAGCAAAGAGTAAATTTATTTTATTTTTATTTTACATTTGTTGACCGGGCCAGTCTAACTGGATATATGTCCATTTTCAGTAGAGGCCCAAGGAGAAAAGCTCCAAGAGAAAAGAACAATTTATACAAAGAGTACAAAAAAAACAATAGATGCTATACATTCATAAAAAAAACAACTAGATAACTATACATTCATCTACACTTATTATTTCAGCAGCAGTAAGGTTACACCATGATGATTTTTGTTTTAGTCATTTGGGGCATAAATTAGCAGAGACATATATAAGCATGAGTCAGTTAACATATCGTGTCGATGAAGTTGGCACAGCACAGTGATGGGTATGAAGAGAACAAATTATATATATTTTTAGAGGAGAGAGCAGTAGCAAAAATAAAAGATTTGGTGTACAAAAGCCTAAAGGCAAGGGGAGATAGTATCAGTCGGGATTGGTGCATGGGCAAAGCCATTGGGATTTTAGGAAAATTCTTAATTGGTTCTTGAAATGATGGGTGGCTGTAGTAGATGTTAGTGCAGCTGGAAGTTTGTTCCAAGTTTTACAAACAGAGTTAGAAAACAGAAAGCATGTAGTGCAATAAAGTATACACAAGAAAAACTGTAATTAAATAAATGGGCAAGTAGAACTGTAGTGCAATAAATGGGCAATTAGACATATAGTGCAAAACATGAACAATAACAACTGAAGTTCATTAAACAATAAACAATACAGATAACAGTAAGCAAAATGGTGTTAAGCAGTATTGCATTGTCATAACCTTTGCAGTAGAGCTGTAAGCATTGATTGTCTATGTTAAGGTTGCTGCAGTCAAGTGTAACACTGTAATAACTGTAGAATGAAATACTAATGGTCTGCAAACTGTATTGCTTAACTCACAGTACTGTCCAAGGCTGTCTCTAGGCCAATATTAGTCACATAATGCTCTCTGTTCCTCCTATTTCAGGTAATAAAGGTATATGGGTGAGGTAGCCCACTCCATCAGAAGATATTGTGTGTGCACTACACAGGTGTTTCAGAGCAATAAAAAAACAAAATGTTCATCAGCATTGTTGATACTGAAATAAAGCAGTTTTAATTATATTCTGTATAGTTGTATTCCATGCATGTGTGTTCTACTGTCAGTACAGTCAATTATAACATTGTAATAGTTCTAAAATGCAAAAAAGCATGTCCTGTAACTTGTATTGCCCAACTCATAGTATGGTTCAAGGTTATCTCCAGCACACTGCCAGTCACATAATGCTCACATGTTGTCTCTGTCCAGGAACAAAAAATATATGAGTGAAGTAGTCCATGTTATGAGCAGATACTGTTTAGATTTCACAGAGTTTTAAAATCAATAAGAATAAAGTGTTCACCAGCATTGCTGATTCATAAATAAGTCTGTCTACTTCCAGTATGGTTGTATTCCTTGCCTGCCTGTACTAAGTTGCTGCAGTCAATTATTACATTATTTGCAGATGTCCCCTGCAGTCACAGTTATTGGGTTCTATTCCCATGCCTGCCAACTAAGGCATGACAGCTGTCTAGTTTATGTACTGCACACAAACATGCCTCTCAAGTGTCATGATTTTTTGTACTGTAATTAATATTCAGTAATCTGTCTGTCACAGGATTACCACAGAAATTATTATCTTGAATGCAAAGTATTACCAAATCTGCTTGCAGAACACCTTGGTAGTTATATAAGTCCACATGATGTGCAAGTGTTCTGTCTAGTTGTGTATCCACATTTGTTATTGTTTGGCCCATACAGTCCCATGAAACAGCTTGAGAGGTATGTACTTGCTACATTACCTATAGGAGACTTGTAGTCACTGTACATAAAACTGAAAATACACACCTGTAGAGTTAATATTACCATTGTTTTCAGGTATATAATCTGCAATGTCACTAATGGACTATTTTACTCCCTCTCCCTACCCCTTATCTGCATGTATTTAATATTGCTATGTATTATTATGGTTTACTATTAACATATATTCTTAAAATAACTATATTTTGGGAAATGTGGTTTATTATTGCTATGTGTTATTATGCATTTATATTAACATATCTTGTTAAATTAATCGTGTGGTTGCCCTTTTGTTTTAAGTGTTACTGGCATGCTGTTAACATACTGATTGTTCTGTTATTTCATGTTGTGTCATACATAATATACATTGCTTTGCATTTGGGTTAAATAAAATGATGTTCCATGCTGTTAATACTAACAATGATTTGTTCATAACTAAGCCCGACTTATTGCTATATCTCAATTACTACAGCATGTCAAGGTAGGCCGGTTCCGGCTGATCCCCCTACCTTGCCTCAACTGGCCATTGCACATCTGGGACCCAGACCGGTGGTGCCCCCTCTGCTGCCCCTGTAATACCTGCAGCGTAGGGTAGTGCCACTCCATGGGATGGGGACTGGCCCCTCTCTGGGGGCAGTGGTGGAAGGGGAGTTGTCACCCAGGGCTGAGCTGCAGGTCTTTGTCAGCAGGATACTCCACCATGGCTGTGGCCTCCACCTACGCCAAATTGAGGAAATGCTGAACAACCTGTTGGGCAGCCTCGCCCTGCTACCCACCCTCCAGCACTTCCACCCCTGGGGCAGTGAAGGACCAGTACTGACAGTCCCATGGGTGGGATATGAGTCATGATACTGCTTTCTGGAGGCACACGGGACTTGAATTCCACAACACCCTCCCTATCCAAGGTGTTCACCCCCTCATATGTCACACACCATCCCTGTCTGCTGTCTTCTCTGTCTTGCCTGTTTGCAAATGCATCCTCACCCACCTAGCTTACCTCCCCCACACATACCTATGTCCCTTTCTCAATATTCCACTCTCACCTTAAAAAAATAACCAAATGTCAAAAAAAATAAAACTGTCCCAAAAAAAAAAATCTTGTCCCATACATAGCTCACCAATTCGCACACATGCCCACTGGACCCAAGTAATTTGGTCCAGTTGGTTAGACAACACAGTTATGTTGTTCTCACTCCTCTCTCTGGGGTTTGTGAGTCCAAATTCATCTACAAATCCTGATAAAGTGCACAGTAGTTGCTGTACAAGAAATGGATAGCTATATTTCCTACACCCTTCTGCCCATCTCTCCCTGCCTTTCACTATCCTTTTCCCCATGCTTGCCCCCATTTCATTACTTTCCTATCTCCTCTTTTTTCTTTTCTTTATTTTTTTAGTGCAATGCTGTATGATGTGCCGTGTCACTCAGCTTCACTAAGCTCAGCTAAATAGAGCTAGAATGAATATATGTGTTTATAAGATTGTGAGACACGTACAAAATAAACACCCCTGCCATGCTTTGAACCCATCACACCTGCAACACACTGGATTAACCCGCCATGCCATGCAACTCTTACTTAAAACAGGTGGTTGAACATAATAATTGCCAATTACAGTCATTAGGTGTGTTTCAGCGGAGCTGAGCACCATGCCACATTGTGCAAACTGGAATATAAACTAATGGAAAAAATGGGAGTGTACCTTGGATACTGGTGTAATAGTACACCACTAGACAGCCAAAGGCATGGTAATAGATGTAGCTGAGACCTGTGATAGAAAGTAAATGTGTCCTTTTTCAGCAACATGTACAAAGTCACCTGCTAAGGCATTCATGGCAAAATACATGTTCAAATGGAACTCTGGTGCAGAAATAGATCTATAAAAAACATGCACATATTGATGAATGCAGAAAATGTCTGTCACAGCCTGTAAGCGTGCACATCTTCTTCTTCTTTTTCTTTCAGTTGTTCCCATTAGGGGTCGCCACAGTGGATCATCTGTTTCCATTTCTTTCTGTCCTCTGCATCTTGCTCTGTCACACCAACCACCTGCATGTCCTCTCTCACCACATCCATAAATCTTATCTTACGCCTTTCTCTTTTCCTCTTACCTGGCAGCTTCATCCTTAGCATCCTTTTCCCAATATAGCCAGCATCCTTCTTCAGCACATGTCCAAAGCAATGCAATCTCACCTCTCTGGCTTTGTCTCCAAACCTTCCAACCTGGGCTGACCCTCTAATAAACTTATTCCTAATCCTCTCTACGCTCGTCACACCCAGTGCAACGTAACATCTTTAACTCTGCCACATCCAGCTCGGACTCCTGCCTTTTTGTCAATGCCACTGTCTCCAACCCATATAATATAGCTGGTCTCAATACCCTGTTGTAGACCTTCCCTTTCACTCTTACTGGTACTAGTCTGTCACAAATCACTCCTGATACTCTTCTCCAACCACTTCACCCTGCCTGTACTCTCTTCTTCACCTCTCTTTCACACTCGCCATTACTCTGAACTGTTGATCGCAAATATTTAAACTTATCCATCTTCGCCAACTCTACTCCCTGCATGCTCACCATTCCTCTATCCTCCCTCCCTCTCATTCACACACACATATTCTGTCTTAGTCCTGCTGACCTTCATTCCTCTCCTCTCTAGAGCATATCTCCACCTCTCCAGGGTCTCCTCAACCTGTTCCCTACTCTCACTACATATCACAATGTCATCTGCAAACATAGTCCACGGGGACTCCTGTCTGATCTCATCTGTCAACCTGTCCATTACCACTGCAAATAAGAAAGGGTTCAGAGCTGATCCTTGATGTAATCCCACCTCCACCTTAAACATATCTGTCACTCCCACTGCAGATCTCACTGCTGCCACACTACCCTTGTACATATCCTGTACCACTCTTACATACTTCTCTGCTACTCCTGACTTCCTCATACAATACCACACCTCCTCTCTAGGCACCCTGTCATATGCTTTCTCTAAGTCCACAATGACACAATGCAACTCCTTCTGACCTTCTCTGTACTTCTCCATCAACACTCTTAGAGCAAACATTGCATCTGTAGTACTCTTTCTTGGCATGAAACCATATTGCTGATCACTAATCATCACCTCCCTTCTTAACCTAGCTTCTACTACTCTTTCCCATAATTTCATGCCGTGACTGATCACTTTTATCCCTCTGCAGTTACTACAGCTCTGCACATCACCATTATTCTTAAAAATTGGTACCAAAACACTTTTTCTCAGCTCCTCAGGCATCCTCTCACTTTCCAAGATTTGATGCACATATATCTTGCAAATACACCTGCTGTAGCAGTGACTATGTAGCTCAGTCTGTTAAATGCCTTGCATACAGTAGATTTTGCCACACACAGTACATTTTGTCCTGGGTTCAAATCAAGTATTGTGTTGCATTTCAATTACATAGTTGTAAAGACAGCATTTGATGAATGATCCATGCACTCTTTATCCACACAAAGCATAGGAAATTAAATAACTGCTTTACAGTGTTGGAAGTCACAGGCCTGCATGTAGGGACACACTTCACATATCTATATAGCATTACTATATGTCACCTAGTACTCTGTTATTCACACAGTTACGTAACATATGTACCTTAAACACATGCCTTAATTGAAGTGTAAAGGGTACCCTCACCCTGGATCTGCCTTTAAAACAAGGCTGACACAGATACATCTACAGCTTATTGGCCACCAAAGTGTTCACACGTTCTGCATATGTCTATTACCTGCAGCAGCAGCTGCAGCCTGTGGTACACACAGCTCTATGTAAAGGTTTCTGCAACAGACCTACCCTCTGCGACGATGCAGTCTCCTCATCCCAGTAATATTCATCTCAACAGCAAAGAAAGGGACCCTGGTCTACATGAAGGCTTTATATATTGCACAGTGGTTGCATGTCATTGGCTAATGGTAGTGCAATTCAGCTGTTTTGGCTATAAATAGCATATCAGAGCCACAGATTGATTTAGAGGAAATTACCTGCTAATGAGAAGCAGGTTAAAATACAAGCATTTAGCTATGGGGAAACATTCTGTATGAAACTTTCCTCACACAGAGCATGCCTTTTTGAAACATTACTAGCAGCACATTTCAAAAGAGGAGTACTGCACTCCATCAGATATGTAACTGTTTTTTGTGTATAGCAGGATGCAGATGGGAGGATAGAGGTATGGGAAATAGAGATTACAGCAGTAAGCCTGTCTTAGACCTGTGGTTATGACATGTCATTGACATCCTGCTGTCCTACACATATGGGAGGTACATTCCTTCAAGGCTGCATTGCTTTTGTCTTTGTGGCACACTGGTGTTGTTGGACTGTCCCTTTATAGTGGTTGTACTAACATACTGCTATTTGCCTGACAATGGTCTTATAACATACTATTGGGTGTTTGGCCTTATGGGACACACCAGAGTAGACTGGAGTGTTAGGTATATGATCATGCAGCAGAATCTCTCATGGCACACAGGGAAATATCTCAATATTGGTACTATCTTAGTTGTATCCACATACGTAATATGTTGTCACTCTGTGGAGTATGATATATGTGAGCAAGCAGTGGATAGTGCTGACCATTTTGTCTGTACTTTGCTGTATCTGTACATAGTGGATGTCCACGTATTTGATCCTGTATTGTGTTCCCCTTGTGCTGTCTTTCAGGAATTATGTAATATAGATATCAACCCCCCCCTTCTCAGATGCAGAGATTGAAATAATACTTGAAGGACTAAGGCAGCATCATCACAGGTCTATTGTGTCATAGGGGGATGCACAGACACACACATACACACACACACACACACACACACACACACACACACACACACACACACACACACACACACACATACATACACACACACACACATACACACACACATACACACACACACATACACACACACACCAAATTGGCTGGAGTGAGATTAGAAGCCCTACCTATATAGTCTTACACACTATAGCTCAAAGTACTTATCACATGTGCCACAGCTTTTGTATGATGTCAGATTGTCAGTTGGTGGTCTTAAGGTAGATGATATCATCAGGCCTTGAAGGGCAGGGTGGTTTGGAAGCTGGCAGCTAGTTATAGAGCCAAAAAGTGCTCTAGATATATATATATATATATATATATATATATATATATATATATATATATATATATATATATATATATATATATATATATATGTATGTCAGTGTGTGTGTGTGTGTGTGTGTGTGTGTGTGTGTGTGTGTGTGTGTGTGTGTATATCTACCTATCTAGTCTTATACACTATAGCTCACAGTACTTATTGCATGTGCCACAGGTTATGTCTGTTGTGTATGTGACTGCAGGCAAAATACTTGTGGATTACACAAACTAGGTTTGTGTTGCACAGCATGTGTGGCCTGCAGTGTGATATTGCTTTGTACTGTTATCTGCATCTAGTATCCTAGCAGTGAGATTACTGTTATTATCCTTGATATGTGTATACAGTTACTAGTATAGCCATATGTGGCTGATTGCAGTTAGATTGGCAAACCTGTAGCCAGGAACATTGCGCCCTGTCCATGTGTGCAATGACAGCATTATACATTACACAACCTGCTCACCTGTGTCTGTCCACATGGCGACATCCGTCATTCACAGGAGTCGGTAGGTGAGTGGATTATGTACTATTGCACCCTTAGTTTGATTCCTTCGAGAAACAATATGGATGTGTGAGTGCAGATTTACTCACCATTAATAGGGTATGTGAGACAATACATACATCCACACATATATCTGTATATAACAGGGATGTCTCTATAAATGTAGCTGTGTGTCTGTATGATATGTATATGTGTTATGTAGATATATGTGGAGAGTCTGTGGGCCGGATTCACGAAGGCTTGCACGGAGTCTAAGAGTAGAGTAAGACTTCAGACAGCCAATATGTCTGCTGAGCGATCCAGGAACAGCCGGCAGGGGTGTGCATGAGAGCTCCTAAAACTACTCTTGCATGGACAGTGTTAGGTTATGCAAACTACCTCATTTGCTGTTGAAAGCTATGTAAATGAGGTAAATTTGTGATCCAGGAAACACTAACCTGTCCGAGTAAGAGTAGTGTTATTTTCAGAAATGTACTCAGTTGGTAACTGAGTACCGTTCTGGAAATAGCAAAACAGAGCTATGACAGCTCCAAATAAAGGATGCATCCAGTTGAGGAAGCATACCAATGGCCAAATATAAGGCCATTGGCAATTTTATCCTTTGCAAAATAATAAAAAATACATTTTTGCCCCGATCTCCGATGTTTGAGCATAGCACAGCGCCGCACAAACGTGTGGCACTCTAAAAATGAGAAAAAAATAAAATAAAAGCCAAAAATAGGCATTTTATTCACAATATTCATCTGCCATGCAGGTGAATGGCAGGCTGAAGACAACATGGCTACTGAGTAGTGGTTGCTATGGGGGGAAGCTCAGTCTGAGAGATGTAACCAAGCATTAGTAGGCAATCCTATGCAAATGAGTATTTATTTTTATTTTATTTATTTTACATTTGTTGACCGGGATAGTCCGACTGGATACATGTCCATTTTCAAAAAGCTCCAACAGGTTTAAAATGACATATAATAAAAGACAGAAGACAGCAAGCCAAAGGACAGGAAACATGTACATAGAGAGATAACAGTGCAGCAATAGAAGTTACATTTGATTACTTTCATTATATACAGGTTAGTAGGCCCTTAGTCGACTAAATCCTTCCTAGTCAAAATTGCCCATATCTGTGCAGAATTTCTCATGGTAATCTTAGTCCGGGTTCATACAAGGACATATCCAATGTGATTTAGATTTCTAGCCCTTTTGAATAGAGCATTTATTTGGGAGAGAGTTCCACACCTTTCCGATGACATTAGAGTACAGTCTGTCCCCACCTATGTTGTGGGCCTTGCTTGTTTGTATTAGGAGTTTGTCAGATGAGCGTGAGAACTAAGGTTGGTGTAGGGGGTTAGTATGTTTTTAGAGCAGGAGTGTTCTCTGGGTGTTTTAGGATTTTAGTTCTAGCCAGTCAAGTTTTTAGGTTAATACAATGGTGTGTTCTGTAAGAGGATGGGGAGGCATATAGTAGTGTGGATAGAAGGTGTGACCAAGACCCTAGTTTTTGTTTACTGTCTTAATAGTTTGTTTATTATCTATAATTACTCCTAGTAGTTTAGTATTTGTGGTAGGTGAGATAGTAGTTCCGCTATTGGATTGGATAGTAAATTGAGTGATAGGTGTTTTGGGTTTAATATGAGGTGATGGTCTGTTAGCCAATTTTCAACTATGGTAAAGCAGTGTTGGGTGGCTTTTAGAAGGTTGTCCAGTGTGGGATTGGAACAGATGATAGTAGAGTGACCTGCATATTGGATGCAGGTGGCTTGAGGATGCTGAGTGCAGGTCATTTATGAATATTGAGAAGAGAAGAGGTCCTAATATGGACCCTTGAGGTGCCAATGCTGTTTGGTAGTAGGGATGAGAGCTTGTTCTGCCATATAACTGCTTGTTGTCTGCCTACTAGGTAGTCCTGAATCCAGTTTAGGACATGGGTGTCTAGGTGAAAGGTTTCTAGGGTTGTGAGAAGGATCTGGTGGTTTACCATGTCGAAGGCTTTTGACATATCTAGAAAGAGTGCAGAGGAGATATTTTTGTTCCGATGATGGTTAATTTTTTCAGTAAATGGTGGGGTCTAAATCCATGCTGACATTCAGTTAATAGCTTGTTTTGGATGAGATAGGACATTAGTTGTTTATGCACACACTTTTCCATTATTTTTGCAAGTGGAGATAAGATGGCTATTGGCCTGTAGTTTGAAAGTTCAGTGGATGTTCCACCTTTATGAAGGGTATGACATGAGATATTTTCCATATTGCTGGGATTTTGGACTCACTAATGGTTCTGTTTATTAAGATTGATATGGGGTAAGCAATTGCGTCTGCAGCAATTTGCAGGTATTCTGCTGGTAGAAGATCAGCTGAGAGGAAGTTGGCTTTAATTTTTAGTCGGGTTCAATGTAATTGGTAGATATGGGTTGTAGGTTGAATGATATTGGGGTTTGGGTGTGGTGTTTTAGGGGTGGTGGAGGGAGCTAGCTGGCTAGCTAGTGACTGAATGGTTTCGTGAAGAATATATTAAAGTTGTTCGCTACTTTCTTCTTGGTTCTTATCAGATAGAGTTTCTGGGGTGGGTGTGGTGGATTTTCCTGGTTGGAGAAGTTTGTTCAATCCTGCCCAGAACTTTTGGGGTTCTTTTGGTTTTGTTTTGTAAGTGGTGAAAGTAGTTTTTCTTGTCTAGAGCAGTGGCTTTTTAGTTTCATTTCTTATTTGTTGGAAGAAGACTCGATCTAATGGTGATTTGGTGAGTGTACGCCACTTGGTCCATGCTTTGTCCCTGCGATTAATTTTGGTTTTGGTCTCTGTGGATAGCCAGGGTGCTATGTGGGATTTGATTCTAGATTCCCTTTTGGAGCATGAGAGTCCAGTATTGAATGTTTCATTAAAATATGAGACTGCCTCATCTATGGGAAGTAATTTCAATTTTGACCAGTTACAGTATTTAAGTTCTGTGTTAAATTTGATTTTTTCTTATTTCTGATCGTTCTGTACACTGGCGTCCTAGCATTGGTTGTATTATTTTTCAAAATGTATGTTAGCAAATGGTCACTAACATCATTAGGAGAGTACCGGAGTATATCTTAGGGGTCCTCCTTGACAAGCATCCAGTCAAGTATGCTTTTGCTTATTATTGCCTAGCCTGGTGGTAGTGGATATAATCTGAGTAAACCCATAGAGATTTAAGGGGGTATGATTGGACTGGGTGGAGCATTGGTTCCAGTCAATGTTGACATCTCCCAGGACAATTGTTTCTTGTGGGTAATTGTTGTCTATCCAATTTAGAATGGTTTCTAGAGTTTCAATATTGTTGTATGTAGATAACTATTAGGTTTACACTCTTTTGTTTATTTAATTTTATTATCAATGCTAATATTTCAGCGTTAGCAGTCTGTGGTGGTTGTTTGTATTGGTTCTGTATAAGGATAGTGAATCCCAATTTTCCCTGCCATGTGAACCATGTCCCTAGAGTGTAAGAGTAGGATTAGGAGAGTAACAGAGTAGAAGATAGGTGACATCATGAGGGGGTATGTATCAAAGACTGTAAGCTTATTGGACCAGAGTGGCATGTGTTTGCTGTGAGTTTATCAGAACTGGAAGAGGCGTGTCTACAGTTGTCTAAACTGAAACCCAGAAACTGAAGGTGTATGCCGTGGCTATCACTAAAGTTTCTTGCAAAGCTGCTTACACTCTGTGCATGCGTGTGCGTGCCTGTAGACCCATCTAAGCCTGTGTGTGCATGTGTGCGTCTGTGTAAGTCTGTGTAAGGCTGTCTAAGCCTGTGTGCACGGATGCGCACCTGCCTAAGCCTGTGTAAGCCTGTGTGCACATGTGTGTGCTCGTGTGCACGTGTTTGCGCTTGTTTGTGTGGTGCTACCCCCCTTTGGAAACAGAAAGGGAAAAGGAAGGAAAACAAGTAGTAGGAAGTTAACCAAGGAGAACTAGCAGAGCTGCCAAGTGAAATCAATCAGAATCAGCCAATTACACAGGCAGTACACTAGACCAGCTCAGCCCAGCACTTAAAACTCTGCAAACAACATTCCCCCATGTTTTTTTCTCAGAAACACTGCAGCACTGCAGTCTACAAAGAGAAGTGAAAGAGAAGTGAAAACTTAAAAAGCTTAACTGAGACAAAAAATGTTAGGGGCTGCCATTGCTATTATAAGGCAACATGTGCAAGATGCTGAGGGTGGTGCCATTGTGAATGCTGCTGAGCAACCCACAGTGAGGAGATGGAGAAGAGTGTACAGACCCAGGGTAACCTACCAGGGGCTACATGAGCTGGAGATAGTGGAACACTATAGAGTGGACAGAGAGCTCCTGCAGCAAATTGTTGAGCTGTGCAGGCCACGCCTCACACACAGAACCAACAGAGGGGAACCCATCCCTGTGGAAAACAAGGTATGTGTTGGCCTAAGAATACTAGCAACAGGTACCTTCCAAAGACAAACTGGTGATATGATGGGGATTTCACAGGCATCAGCATTCAGGATACTGCACCAGTTCCTGAATGCCATGTCAGCACATGTCAGTGATCATGTATATTTCCCCAATTCCCTTGAGGTATTGGCCAGCAATATGCATCTCTTCCAACAAATAGCAGAATATCCTGAGGTAGTGGGTGCAATTGACTGCACACACATACACATCAAAGCACCAGCCGGTGAGCAGGGTAGGGCCTACATCAACCACAAGGGCCTCCACTCCATCAACTGCCAGGTCGTGTGCGATGCCCAGGGCATAATACTGAATGCGTGTGCTGGCTGCCCTGGAAACTTCCACGATTCCCATATCTGGCATCTGACGCAGCTGTACCAGACATTTGCCAATGGGGACATCCCTGACAGTCACCTAGTGGGGGATGCTGGATACGCACTAGAGCTGTGACTGATGACACCCATCAGAAATGCACACACACCTAAACAAGAACTCCATAATGACGCACACGCACAAACACGAAATGTAATTGAGCATGTGTTCGGGATGCTCAAGTCACGGTTCCAGTGCCTGGACACATCTGGTGGAGCCTTGCAGTACTCACCAACTACATGTACCCAAATTGTCATGGTATGCGCCATGCTACACAATATGATCCTGTGGAAACAGTTGCAGCAGGAACAGCATGGGGCAGGGCCAAACAGCCCCCCACCATTGCCAAGGCCTGCACAGGCACAGTGTGACTCGGAGGAGGAACAACCTGAGCCTGCCCCAGTAGGCAGAAGGAGGTGTGCCCCATATGCCTTGGCCTTGGCAAAGAGGCAATGCATAGCACATACACTGGCTCAGTGGGAACCCTGGAAATTATACCTCTCTGACTCGCACATAAAATAAAAGGGATGCCTAACTTGACACTACCTGTTTCCAAACATGTATAGGGAGTGTACTACATGCATCCGACATAGGCAGCCCTGCAGCACCACCTGAGGCATGATTGCCATGTTTTAAGCAATATAAAGCAGAGCTAAGCAGCTTTTACCAATATTTAGAATATGTAAACAAAATTACCTGTGCTAACTAGCACAACATCGGGCAACGTTGAGCAATGTTGGGCAAGGTCATGCAAAGTTGAGCAAAGTCAGGTAAACATGCTCATATTTGCTTTACTGTTCCTTAAGCATTCTGGTCTGCCCAGCATGAAAATAAAAAGCAGTGACAGGGCTTGAACCCAGGATACTGTACATTATGGTCACAGTACTGAACCACTTAGCATTTCAGTAGCACAGACACAGCAGGACAATCGTACACTAATGCAAACACAAAGAAATGCTGTATCATGCCCCTAAAGAGGCATATGGGTAACCTCACCCACAGGTCTATGGAGACAGAGCACATCAGGCCAGGCGGTGTGATATGGGTTGTGTAGGCTATGAAGTTGCAATCTAATATACGTGACATTGGATACTAGGATCTGTAGCACAGTAGTATGCCTCAAGACAGTATGATAGGCAACAGTACAGACTGAAATGGTGTACCATACATAGAAGTGCAGACATAGCAAATGTGTATAAGTGTCAGGTGAAACCCTCATCCTATGTACACCCACAGTAACAATCAGGTGTGCCCCCGGGTAGAAATGTACGAAGAATAGCTGTCCCCTGTGTATGTAGAAATGTTGATAAGTCAATGCAAAGTGTCTCATGGAAGCCCTGCAGGCACAGCATGATCCCTGTTGATCTATGACACAAAGGTGAGCCCTGCTGTAAAAATACAACTTGATTTTCCATACACATATAGTATAAATGTCTATTCCGGGTGTGCTCACACACTCCAACAAATGTAGTGGATTTCATTCAGCATCACACTGAAAGATCATACTGGGCATGCTCACACACACAGGCTAAATATGGATGTGATAATAAGGGATCTATGGACAAATGTGGATAGTCATCTATAATTCCAGAAACACATTCACACAAAGTGGTCAGAAAATCATGCTATGTGTTCACACAAACTGGCAAGGTCTGTGCATGTAAGTCAAAGGAAGTTCCCACTACTCAGCAGTCATCAGACCCATCAGAGAGTACCACAACACACTTGCGATGAATCTGACTAGGCACGCTCAGCAGCCAAAAAGGCCACTAAAGTACCTTAACAAGAGGATTACTGGCCTCAAATAGTTGCCCCATGCCACACGACTGAACGTAACCCAGTCTGTACTCTGTTGCATACTGTCTACTCAGGAGTTCTCCGCCCAACAGACAGGTCCATGTCATGGTTACACTCAGATCTATTCTGAGTTACAGCTCAATGGCACTAAATATACAGACCTAACTGATATTTCCAACATTCTGGCAGATAGGATCAGTGTTAACTTTACCCCCCTTTCACCCATGAAATAGCACATCTCTATAATGGAAGACTGCAAAGTTGCTGTCATCACGGCTGCACAGGTAAAAAACACTCTCCAAAGCCAGTAACACAGCAGCCATGGGACCAGATAATGTCCCAGGCTGTGTTCTACACAAACCACAGAAAGAACAGGCACCACACAGATGTACCATGTGCAGTCATAGCCTCACCTCATGCTTTTTGCCTGCTGAATGGTGCACAGTGATGTTTATCCCACTACACAAGGGTGGAGACACCACGGACCCCAGGAACTAGCGCCCCATTAGCCTGATGAGCCCACTCTTCAAGGCCATGGAATGTATCATCATACAACTTATAAAAATTTACATTGGTAATCCCCAAACCCTGGACCACGACCATGTTGGGTTTGTAAAATGCAGATCATGTCTCCTAAACCTGATAGATGAAATTGAAGCAGTTACCAGAACCGTAGACAAGGGTAGGGTGGTTCGCACAGCCTATGTAGATCCTGCCACGGCTTACAACACCATCCCACACTTTGGAAATATAGATAAACCCACTAAACTAGGTACAAATTGCTATGTCACAAGATGGGTTGCCAACAGGCTTACTGGCAGAACACACACTGTGAAAGCAGCAGACTCCAAGTATGACTTTGGACCAGTGACGAGTGCAGTACCACAGGATCCAGTCCTGGGTCTTGTCCTGTTTAGTATCTACTTCCCTGAAGTAAACTTTAACATGGAAGGTCTGTGGCTACTGAAGTTTCCAGAGGACTGCAAACTAGGAGCCATAATTGTAAACACTAAAGATGTGGACATCCTACAAAAGGGCTTCACTGAGACAGTTGGCTGTTGTCAAAGCCATGGGCTCTAGCTCAATGCCAAAAGGTGCATTGTCATCCCCTTTGTTAAAAACTCTGTAGCCAAGAACTACAACATAGGCGGTAGTATACTTAACACTGAAAGTGTGACAAGAGACCTTGGGTCACAGGTGGACAGTGGACACAACTGTGATAATCACATCCACACAGTAGTCAGGAAACCCTCCTATGTGGCACACCACATCACAAAATGTGTCTCATGCAGAATAGAAGAGGACATTGTTCCCCTCTACTCATCACTCACAAGAACTATAATAGAGTACAATGCCACATTAGCTATGTAGCTCACAAGACAACTACAACAACTGGAAAGCCTGCAGCAATACCTCACAAAGAGCATTAGCAGCCTGACATACATGCCATACACAGACCATCTCAAAATTCTCCATCCGTACTCCCTTGCATATCGCCTACTCAGAGGTGTTCACTGCCTAACATACAAAGCTGTGTCAAACAAAGAGCTGTTGGACATGCTCCATGTAAAACACTCACAATCCCCCTGACCTTCGGACCCAAAACCACAAGTTTAATACAAAAGGAAGGGGTGTACCCATTTCCGTTATGGATACCCACACCTTCAGGTTAGTGGCACATCATGAGGCCTTGGAGACCATGCAAGTGCAACTAACATTAGGCAAAGCTGCTCATCAGATTGTAGCCTGCTACAGATCACCTACTTTGTCTCAGGAACCTCACTCAGTATTCCTGAGAACAGTGGAAAATATAAAGGTCCTATCATACACCATTATATGAGGAGATTACAACTACCCAAACATTGAGTGGGAGAATTACTCGTGTACAACATCCTTTGCCCAATGCTTCCTAGAGTTGAAAAACTCTAACACCCTGGAACAGCTGGTCACCATGCCCACTAGAGGTAACAACATACTGGACATGATCATCACCAACATGGGGTACCAGTGTTCCACAACAGAGATAAACCCCTCGCTGGTAATATCAGATCATAAAGTAATCACACTGGACATCCACATCCCCCCCCCACCCAGTCAATGAAATCACTGTGAAGTCATTTTTAAAAGCAAACTGCACACTTCCCAAGAACAAAGTGGAAAGTTCCAAAGCCCTCTTGCTATACGATAATGGTATACAATCTACCGAATCATTTAAAAAGTGCATCCGATGAGCATCTACAGGAATGCATGGATCGAGATATCACAAATAAAACCAAGATGCACTCCTCCAAAAATAAGAAAACAATCTGGTGGCCAGTGCCCATAAATAAGCTAGACAACAGAAGTAGGAAACAAACACATGATAGAGCCAACTTCACTAAAGGAAAGGCATGACTGATCATTATTAGGAAGAAACAATGATCGCTCATAAAATAATCCAAGGACAGTTTCTAAAGAAAAATTGCCAAGGAATGTAAGAATAACAATCACAAAGCCTTTTGTAGCTATACCAGACATGTAGGTGTCAATTTCCAAATATGCTGTCAGCTACTGAAAAATGGCAAGAAATACACTGAACCAACTTTCATTGCACACATCCTGGGGGACAAGTTCAGTGTAAACTCCCCCCATCACCCCCAAAAGGGCCTGTGTCCATCACAGAAGGATGCAGAGCCCCAGACTTCATGGACATGCAGGTAAAGACAGTCCTCTCTAAAGTTAAGAACACAGCATCAATGGGACTGGATGGTGTCCCAGGCTGCATCTTACACTATCCCCAAAGGGAACTACACCCTCACCTACATTAACTGTCCAGACTCAATCGTACCACAGGCTATGTACCCAAAGAATGACATACACTAACAGTCATCCAGCTCCACAAAGGGGGTGCCACAACAGAACATGGAAACCATTGCCCTATATGTCTACTCAGCCTGGTCTACAAAGCTATTGAGCAAATTGTCATGGAACCCATAAACAGAGACATTGGGGACCTCCAGACACTGGACTCTACACAACTTCGCCTTGTTAAAGGCAGATCCTGCCTCCTAAACCTAGTTGACTTATTTCAAACAGTTACCAAGGACATAGATGGAGGTGAAAGTAGTCCACACAGCCCACCTGGACCTCACTAAGGACTTTCTACACCATTCTCCACTTTGTCATCATGGACAAACTTACCAGCTTGAACATTAACAGCTATGTCACATGATGGGTGGCCAAGTGGCTCATATTCAGAGTTGTGGATGCCATGTCCAACTCTAAGCCAGTCACAAATGGCATCCCACAGGTCATGGTCCTGGGACCCCACCTGTTCAGTAGATACTGCTCAGAGGTACAGGCAAGCATGGGAGGAGTATGACTGAACAGGTTTTCAGATGAATGCTAACTGTGGTCCATTATCGACTCTACGGCTGACACAGACATCCTCCAGAAGGGTCTTACAGAGACAGATACCTGGTGTCAATACAATGCCCTCAAGCTGAATGCCACATAATGCATAGTCAGCCCCTTTGGGTAAAACAAAGTGCACACAAATTACCACATAGGTGGTAATCCAGTATGTACGGAGAAAGTCTTTATGGCCCTGGGGACACAGGTAGATAGTAAACTCTCCTTTAATGATCACATGGCCAGCCCACTTTGTATAGTCTGATGATGTCACCATCCTACAAATATACCTGTTGAAAGGAGAACTGACAGTAATGTGTATAGTGCATCGTGCAAATGCGTACTCTTCTAGTATCATAAAGTAGTTAGGTAGGGGTTTGAATCCTACCCTTGACAAGTGTGTGTGTGTGTGTGTGTGTGTGTGTGTGTGTGTGTGTGTGTGTGATCTTCTTGGGGAGGAGTAAAACACCTTAAAAGTGGTATACTAATCTTTGTCAGGTCTGATGATGTCACCATACTACAAATATACCTGTGGAAAAGAGAACTCTTAGTAATGTGTGGAGCGCGTTGTGTTAATGTGTATTCTATTAATATCATGTAGTAATTAGGTAGGGGTTTAAACCCTGCACTTGACAATTGTTCATAGGTTCCTACTAGGCTATCTGCCCTAGGGCATTTATAAGCCTAGCCACAGTGTGTTTGGCTTTCGCCACCCATTTTAAATTAATTTTGCTATGCCCTTTTTCGAGGTTAGTATACTGTGCCTCTAACAGTGACACAGAACAGTGACACAGAAGTGATACCCGGGGTAAACCTACGATCTCCCATCCGCTCATCAAGATTCCTCTTGAAGAGAGTCAATGAGGGACTCTGCCTAACCTGGACTGGGATTTTATTCCAGAGTGAAGGGAGCCTATGGGTTATGAATCTGTCCCTCCAGCATGTCCTATTTATTTCAGTGCTGAGGTTCAAGTCTCTCGAGTGTGTAGCTCGATGGGATTTGGATTTTCTGAGGTGCAGCATGTCCATTAATTCCGGGTTGGACATGGCTTTATATGTCAGGCACAGATCGCCTCTGAGCAGGCGATATGCCACTGAGTAGAGCTGGAGTTTCTTTAAGTGGGCAGCATATGGCATCTGTTTGAGCCCTTTGATCCTCTTGGTGAGGTACTTTTGGGGTCTTTCCAGTTGCTGCAGCTGTCTGGTAAGGTACATCCCAAAAGGGGCATTGTACTCAATTACGACCTGATGAGGGATGAGTAAAGAGGCACGATAACCTCCCCTGATCTAGATGTGAATCCCTTCATGATTAGGTGCACTATATAAAATGATTTTCTAACCACTTTGGCCACATGGTTGTCAAATGAGAGATTGTTATCAACTTGGGTCCCCAGGTCCCTAATTACTTCTTCTGTACTTAATGGATTACCACCTATATGGTAATTTGTGGGCACTTTTTTTTTGCCAAACGGGATGACTATACACTTTTTGGCATTTAGCTTGAGGCCATGGCTCTGGCACCAGTTGTCTGTTTCTATGCGGCCCTTTTGTTTTGGGGTAGCGGTTGCTTGGGTGTCTGCTTTGGAGGTCTCTGCTGCTTAGGCAGATTTTTATTTAGAGCCTCTGAGTATGTTTTTGTGTGTTTATGTGTTTGGTTTGCTGTCGTGGTAGGTCTATGTGAGACTGGAATCGTAGTGAGTGTGGTTTCTTTCTCCTCCTGACTGGTTACGCAAGTACTGAGTTTAGCCACCAGTTTGGCTATATGGTGGCATCTCTCACATGTGTTGGAATTTGTTGGGTAGAGGAGAGGGTTGTCTGTGTACATGAGGCAGTTGTAACATTGCCTCAAGATTCCCAGATTCATCAGCTGGACCAGATAGGAGATTGACAACTGACCTTTGGACATGCTAGAATAGTATTGGGAATTCCTTTATAATTGAAAAAAAGGGCCAATGGGGAACAAGGTACTCAAGGGGAGTTTGTGAGGGTGTAGTGCTTTTAATTTTTTAGTGCTGACTTATATAATTGCTTTAGTGAGCAAGTGCCAGTTAACTTAAATGCAATGTGTTACAGGTAACTTAAATGCAAAAACGACAAACAGTAACTTTCTTTCAAGTGAAACAAGGAAATAAGTACAGTAAGCAATGCAGATATCACTAGGGATCCACAGAAGCACTGAAAAGCCACGTTTTAGGTGGAATTAGCATTTCAGGGAAATAACAAGCAAGCAAACAACAAGCATACAAACAAAGCTAGATTCAGCAGGCCTGGATCTAGTCTATGCTACAGCAAACAAGGTGTACCAATTTCAGTAAGAAACAGTTTAAATATGCAGGCACTATAAGCCTTTAACCAGAAATTTCCAGCTCAGAAGGGCAGAGTCCAGCCTCTCCACCCACAAGAGTGCAGACCACAGACCTTCTTAATGTAAAATAACTGGCCTGAAGCCCAAGTGCTTAAACCAGAACTAATACACTTTTAGAATAACAGACACTGAGCCCTCAATCAGCAGTTCCCAACTTAGAAAGATGTAAGCTACCTGTCCTGCCACCACAGTGCAGGCCACAAAACCTTCTTAATGTAAAACAACTGGTCTGAAGCCCAAGTGCTTAATCGAAATAACTTAGAATGATAGCTACACTTTAATCAAGTTACTACCAAGCAGTAATAAATACAATTGAATACTTTAAAGAATGCCTGGATTAGTGCTCAAGTTATACAAACAAAGCTAGATTCAACAGGCCTGGATCTAGTCTATGCTACAGCAAACAAGGTGTACCAATTTCAGTAAGAAGCAGTTCAAATATGCAGGCACTATAAGCTTTTAACCAGAAATTCCCAGCTCAGAAGGGCAGAGTCCAGCCTCTCCTCCCACAAGAGTGCAGACCATGAACCCTCTTTATGTAAAATAACTGGCCTGAAGCCCAAGTGCTTAAACCAGAATAAATACACTTTTAGAATAAGAGACACTGAGCCCTCAATCAGCAGTTCCCAACTTAGAAGGATGTTAGCTACCTGTTCTGCCACTACAGTGCAGACCACACACCTTCTTAATATAAAACAACTGGTTTGAAGCCCAAGTGCTTAAACTAAAAAGCTTAGAATAAGTTACACCAAGCAGTAATAAATACAACTGAGTACTATTAAGATGATGCAAAAGCAAAATAAAGTAGGAAGAAACACAAATACAGTAAAAGCAGATACATTTTTTTTTTTGAGTGAGCAAATGAGATGGGCCCAGGAGTTACAGGACAGAAACAAGTGCAAATGCAGGCCTTCAAATCAGAAAGTTGAGAGAGATGGAAAACCGCCCAAATGGCCAATAACTACAAATTCTGGGCCAGAACCACTCCTTATGTGGTAGACAGGTTACCTAATGCTTACCACTCCCACTGATAAGCTAGAAGGCTTCCTTCCAACACAGAAAGGCTTGGGGGGCTCAGAAGCTTACAAACAGTCCTGGATACAGCAAATCTGTATCTGGAACACTAATTACAGGAAAGGTAGGAAACAGGATTACAATTTTTTTTTTCAGAAAAGTAGCAAAAACAGTAGTAAAAAGAATTCACATGCAGTGCAAGCTGGCACAATTGAGTATGTAGCAATATTAGTCCACACACAGTTTGAACAAAATGTAATTAAATTAAAAAGGACTAAAAGCAAGTCCAGAAAGGGTTTATTAGGTAGAATGCGGTAAAGAGGTGGGACTGGGGGAGTGTCCTAGATCAAATCTACAGTGGGGTGGGCACTGCAAAAGCCACCAAATTTAAACTACAACCAAGAACAGGGAAGGGAGTTGGGGAAGACAGTTTCAACAGAGATGTGAAGAATCACAGTGCAAATTATAAAACCAGAAAAATATATACTGATCTCTGTATATTTGCAGAACAGTAAGACAACAGATATCTAAGCAACAATTTAGCTCTATAATACAGAATAATACAGAAAAATATACTCAGCTCTATATATTTGTAGATAGTCTTGTAAGGCTCTCTCTCAGTGCACAGGTTCAATTTAAATGCAGGCTGTTATTAACAGGTCAAATTAAGGGAACATGGAGTTAAGCAACACACAAGCTATAAAAAACGGTTATATCAGCTGAAGACAAGGCAGAAAATGAGGGGGGGTGGGGAAGACAGTTTCAACAGATATGTGAGGAATCACAGTGCAAATTATAAAACCAGAAAAATATATACTGATCTCTGTATATTTGCAGAACAGTAAGACAACAGATATCTAAGCAACAATTTAGCTCTATAATACAGAATAATACAGAAAAATATACTCAGCTCTATATATTTGCAGATAGTCTTGTAAGGCTCTCTCTCAGTGCACAGGTTCAATTTAAATGCAGGCTGTTATTAACAGGTCAAAATTAAGGGAACGTGTGTGTGATCTCCTTGGGGAGGAGCAACCTTTTTGGAGAGTAGTAAAACACCTTAAAAGTGGTATACTAATCTTTGTCAAGTCTGATGATGTCACCATCCTACAAATATACCTGTGAAAAAGAAAACTCTCAGTAATGTATATAGTGTGTCGTGTTAATGCGTATTCCACTAGTATCACGTAGTAGTTAGGTAGGGGTTTGAATCCTGCATTTGACAAAAGTGTGTGTGTGTGTCTGTGTGTGTGTGTGTGTGTGATCTCCTTGGGGAGGAGCAACCTTTTTGGAGAGTAGTAAAACATCTTAAAAGTGGTATGCGAATCTTTGTCAAGTCTGATGATGTCACCATCCTACAAATATACCTGTGGAGAAAATAACTCCTAGTAATGTGTATAGCACATTGTGTTAATGCGTACTCTTCTAGTATCATAAAGTAGTTAGGTAGGGCTGTGTATCCTGCACTTGTCAATTGTATGAGAGTGTGTATCTCCTTGGAGAGGAGCAACTTTTTAAAAGACTACTGAAACACCTTAAAAGTGGTATACTCATCTTTGTCACATCTGATGATGTCACCATCCTACAAATATACCTGTGGAAAGGAGAACTTCCAGTAATGTGTATAGCATGTCATGTAAATATGTACTGCTCTATTATCCTAAAGTAGTTAGGTAGGGGGATTGAATCCTGCACTTGGGGTGTGTGTGTGTGTGTGTGTGTGTGTGTGTGTGTGTGTGTGTGTGTGTGACACTGTTGGTCAATGTGTTGTGGGTTTTGCTTTTACTACTGTATGACATTTCACTATGACAACAGTATGTGCATTGCACATGTCAGGTAGCTGTGTGGCAAATACATATACGTACATGTGAAGTCAATTATTTCATAGGTGGGAACCCTGCTTTCTCCATGAACACATCTGCTATCTCTGCCAGAGTGTGCTGGCGCTTTCCAGACATTAGGTCACATCTGTATGCTTGTGACAAGCCCGGCCACTGCAGTGATCCCTGGCCTAGGTCATCCGTGTCGCACACACTCATTATGGTTTCTATTGAATAGAGTGAGTGAGGGGTCATGCCTGAGGTATATTTCAGACATGTTCAAACGCAGCAAAGTTTGTCAATGATGGCTATTCATTATAGGTGTACAACAACCTTTGTGGATATGCATGCAGACCCCTTATCGCTTATGTGATCCACCAAGGGATTTCATAATACCTTTGGAAATGTGATTACCAAAGGAGAGATGACGTTACACTTGGCTGTATGAACACATCGGTACCTGTTCAACATGTTGGGGGCTATTACCTATGTGGTACTGTGGAGATACTATGTTTTGTAAAAGTGGATACATTGAGCCTGAGGCCATGGCTTTGACACCAGGCATCTGTCTCACTATATATGACTATGTCTCTCTCTCTCTCTCTCTCTGTATATATATATATATATATATATATATATATATATATATATATATATATATATATATATATATATATATATATATATATATATATATATACATAGATACATATACACATCCATTGGTGTACATATACATATACATATAGGCACATATACAGTCCACATTTCATGGTGGGAATATCAATTATGCAAAGGATGTGAGGTATACAGTAATGTAATGATATTGCACAGTCTTGTGAGAAATGCATTGAAGGTGTTCTCAGCCCATGTAGCTTTAGCAGGCCTCACTGGCTGCAACACTGCAAACTTAACAAATCACACCCACAGTGTTTAACCACCACATGTCATATACCAGCACTGTATGCTGTCTTATTTGCCACACACTACAACCTACATACATATATGCACATAACAACCTTCACCAACATATATATGTCCACCCTTCACATACAGTTGCAGTACGTTCCTTTCTCTATGCACATGTAAAGATGTTAATATATTTGACACATATATATTTCTCTCTGTATGTGTGTGCCATACACACACAAGGTCCACACTGTTGTAAGTCTCTGGACCTCACAGCTGACCTGTTGGCCCTTGCTGCAACATGAACAGGTGTCACATGTGAGCACACAATAACATTAGACGGTGTGTATATAGCTAAACATGCTAGATTAGCATACTAGCCTGGTACAGCAGTTGCCAATGCTAAGCTACACGTTAATATGTCTATCATGCATGTGTTACTATGTCACATCAATGTTTATATAGCTGTTTGTGCTACTCCCCCAAACAGCCATTGTCCACACTACAGTACAGAACACAGATAACATGGATCAGATGTTTGACATTTAATGCTGAGCTACATATGTCACACTTATGTCCCCCTGCACACACCTGCACAGATTTGTCCATGGCAGTAGTTATGCTGGACATCTGTGCATAGATACGTACTGCTGCCACATATGGCTGTTTCAAAGTATGTAGAGTACTCTTCAAAAACATCTACTACATGCCAGTAAATACATATCTGTTACATACATTTCCTTTGTATGTGTTGGTATTATTAATTTCCATGTTCCTTTTGCTTTTGGGTTTGCTTTTTCTCTGTCTCTCACACTCTCTCAGTGTCTGCAATGGAGTGATTGCGTGTGTGGGCAGCAAGTACAGCCTGCCTTTATAGGTATCTGCACATGTGCATGTGATGGCCTCTGCACCAATTGGTGGCCACCATTTGGTAATTACATGCAGCCTGCTGTGTGGTAATTGCAGTACACACTGTCATAGCAACCCAATGCTATAAATTGCTATGCCAGGTAGGCATAACCCTTTCAGCTTTCTAAAGTGGGGCTCATACTTGTTTGCTGTGGACACCATTGTTTAAATCAGAAGGTTGGTATAGTTCTTATATCTGAAGCTAGGGGTGTAGCCAGTGATTTAAATGTTGTACTCAGACCTGGATGTTGCCACTTCCAGTACACACTTGTCAGTGTAGAATTTTACTCACCCCTGCAAATGCTAACACAAGATACGTGGGAGTATGTAGTTTCATTTCTACTTATACAATTAACTGCCATACAAAAGTAGTTATTGAGATGTATTCTTTTGGCACATGAACTGTTTGTGAAGTGCTATTCTGTGAATATCAATGTACCCACTTCTGAAAAGTTTGTGCTTTCTTAGTGTTGACATTAGCACAGACTGCTCATGACAAATGGACAATTCCAGTACTAAGTATGCCTACCTACATCCTTGGTAGACCCTGAACACACAGGTATATTGTACATTTGGGTAGGGATGCAGACGTACAGAGAGCATTATGTATTATTGTGTGAATGCTATCTTGCTGGACTTAAAGGGTTGCTGTGTACCTGTTAGTTTATCAAGGCAAGTAGTCTGTCTGCATAGCTCCCAACTGTGGACCTATCCAGATGGCAGCCAGATGTTAGCCTGTTATTCTTTGTCTGTGCAACGCACAGGTCTTTTCAGCACTGGTACAATGGCATTGTTACAGTCCATTGCTACCAGTACATGGCTACATCCTTTGGTATTTCAGTGTTGTACTCTTACATAACGGTATGCTTGTGGAATTCCTTACAAAGCTATTTGCACAGTGTGTAACAGCAGAAAAGCTGATATGCCTGTGTGTTTCTGCCTCTGCCAGGCCTCTGAAACACTCAGGTACATATTTGAACAGAGTCAGGGAAAGGTAGGTAAAAGTGTGGTACACCTTCAAAATAATAGAGGCAGTAAGTGGAGACTTTGAGAGAACCAGTGCATATGGATTACCACACCTTTTCTGATGTACATGTGGTGTCTACCTCTTATTATTGTCATTATTCATTATGTGTAATACCCCACCTTTCTGCGTAACATCACTACCTTTCAGAGGGTTTCAGAGGGACACAGCTAACATAAATTTCAAAATGAGGGACATCCTGGAAAGTAGTCACAGTTGGGATGTATGTCCTCTGCCCTAATCAGTTATGCCACTGTTTATCCTGCTACAATACGGTGTGTGGGTTGTAAAGTGCTGCTGTAACATTATTTCCTGCTAGAATGGCTGGTTCTCTTATCACAGTCATGTAATGCAATTCCACAACAACTGCTAGTAAAGTTCCACAGAACAAGTTTTGTGTTATGGCATTCCTATTTTTCCTTTATATTCACTCATTCTGATGCATGATATATTTATTTCAGCACCAACTTGTTGTATGTCTACTGTGGCTTAGTGGTACTTCATGCAGTCTAATGTGTCCGGAGTTCGAGACTGACAGTGGTGTTTTATTTTGCTGCTGAGCAGAACAAGGGCCCCTCACATACAGGATGACTAAAGCACTTTTAAGCAGTTGTAAGCAGTTTTGCACAGGTTTGCGCAAAGCTTTGCAATACTTAGCTAAGCGCACAGAAGCGCACACTCGTGCAAACCCGCTAATGACTGCTTAAAAGTGTTTACTCCCGCTAACCCCTGCGCTCATTTCTTTGAAAGAAAAGAAAATGGGGGGATAGGAAAGTGGTAAAAAAGGGGCACAAAGAGGGAAAGACAGAAGGGAAAACAGCTAGGGATGTGCAGGATGGGTGTAGGGAAGGTCCATAGCTGCCCATTTCTTTAACAGCAAGAGCTGTGCATATACTAGAAATTTGGAGGGAAATTTTAAACCTTCCACCCCTGAGAGAGGGATGAGGACAACTAAGTATGTTGTACTGCCAATTAAATATCAGTTTATTTGTCCAGCGGACATGTGTGCAGAATGGGCAGCTATGTATGGGGCGTAATATTTTTGTGAGAGCAGATTGCCCATTTTTTTTTTCATGTGAGAGTGGAAAGTGAGGTAGAGGAAGTAGGTATATTTGGGGAGGTAGGTTGGAGAGGTAAACAGACAAGACAATCAAGATGCATACAGGGACAGAATATGACACATGGGGTGGGTGGACACCATTGAAGGGGAAGGATGTTTAGAAATTGCAAGCCCATGAGCCCACAGATGGCAACAGTGGAACTGAGATCCCAACCCATGGGCAGTCACCACTGCACCTTCACAGCCCAGAGGGTGGCTGTGCTGGGGGCTGCGTAGGAGGGGCAGGCTCACCCGTGAGTTGCGCCACTCTTGCCTTGAGCTGGCGTAGGGGATCAACGACTGAATGCTGGATCTCCCTACGCACCACAGCCTGGACCGTTCAGAGGGTGAGAGGTGGCCCTCCTCCAGCCACGCTTGCATGGGAGGGATGAGCCCCATCCCCTGCAATGCTTCCACCTGAAAGTGGCAAAGAGCCAAATGAGGAGGAGGTCCCGGGCTGGGCACCGGACCTGCTGGTGCCAGGTGCCATCGCCAGCTGAGGTGGGACAGGTGGGTCTGCAGAGACCAGCTTTCCCATATGTTCTATGTTTAGGAGGATTTAATAACAATATGGGTTAGTAACAGCCAACAGCATTCCAAATTAGTTGTAACAGCATGCAGTAATATTACCATTAACCCAACACACCAGAGTTCCAACAGTTGAACAGCAAGCATAACACATGCATATATAGAACAACAGAGGACATTCCAACAGCATGCAGGATTGATTGGTGGCAACAGGCCACCAAGATTGTGGTGTTTGAACAGGGCACATGCATCAAAGTAAATGCAGATATTTCTAAACCAATAGGACATACGTCCCAACAAATGTTTTGAGATTAGACATACCCATTGAGGTGTGGAATTGCATTGCTTATGCACATGCAGTAGGGTGTAAAAAGATACCTCCATTAACATCTTATATGTACTTATAGTTTACACTACATTCCTATTGACTACAAGTGTATATCCCCTACATGTATTATTACACTAGGCAAAGTCCATTAAGTTGTGAGATGGGTTTGGCTAGTTCCTTATATACCTGACCTGTATCTGACATACAAACTGCCCAGGATGCAGATGTTACTGCTATGTACTTATATATTTTATTTATATTTATATATCTACATATCTGGAAGTATTCCGGTGACATTATCAGTTATATTTCTACAGCCCCCTACATTTCTAGCAGCACAATGACATTTCTGGGAAACACATTAACAAGCTACTCGTGTGCCAGATTTACCTATGCATGCCAGCCATTAACCAACAGTTGAGGACTGTATATATGCTTCACAGCTACTGGCACTCCCTTCATCCACTTTACATGGGCCTGGCCAAGTGTGGGTTGACAGCGATTAATACAATAGTACTATTTATATAATGCAAGAGTACAATAACATTTCGAAGTAAGTGACACAGACGCACTCCAGGAATTATACCTTTATTAATTACATTACACACTTTTCTAGAGGCTCTCTCATTTGTTTGATATTACAGTGCATGCAGAAGACTTATTCCAGATGTATTATACCTTTATTAATGGGATACAACACTCTTTTTCAGGCTCTCTCACTTATTTTATATAACAATACATGCAGAATAATTGCTAACCTGCCTGGTGGTGCAGCCTTAGCAGCCTATCTGCATAGGCTTGCTAATTCGCAGCACGGACACCTGCAGCTGTGAAGTAAATGAAGGGATATTGAGACATACCTGTCCATAATACAGACTACAATACCAATTCTTACATACTCCATTCCATGGCTACCTATTCAATAGTGGGGCATTTTCATTCCCACAGGCCTGCTGTATCCATTGGTTCAGTTGGTCCTGCTTGCGTCTCTTCAGGTCAGTGTAGTGGTGTCTGACCTGCTCACCAGTCCGAGGGACACCTGTGGCACTGGTGAGATAATGTGCTAGATGGTTCCAGGCTTCTGCTTTGTACTCAGTGCCTTGAAACTGGCCCTGCAGGAGTCTTGCATCATGATGATGGACGAGGAGCCAAACCACCACTTTTGACTTCTCAATGCCCCACTGTTGCTCTCGAAAATGAAAGCCCTCTCTAGCACCAGACATTCTGACTGCAGATGGGAGCTACAACCAGTTATGGCAATTATTCCCGCCTATGGAGCTTAAATATGCCTCATTTCACGCACTTATTTGTGATTGGTCGGTTTTGAAAAATCTCAGCTGAGTACACACCTGCTTAGCACTGAGTAAACTTTGATTAATATGTATATGTATGTTGACAATGCATGAATAGCAAAAGCTGTCATGGCTTAGTGGTTTAGTACTGTGATTATGGTGCAGAGTATTCCGGGTTCGGGGCCTGTCATTGCTTTTTATTTTACTACTGGCCTGACCGGCTAGGAGGTGTGGCTGTGTTTAGCCGACTTTGCTTAACTTTGCCCAATGGTGCTCTACATTGCCCGACATTGCCTGACGACTGCGCGCAGCTTTGTGCAAACATGTTTTGTTTGCGCTAGTTGGCGTGATGTGCAGCTCTGCACAAAGCCATTGCGCTAGTTAAAGCAGTGCTTAGATATGGGCAATTATTCTTAAATGTGCTTAATAATGGTAAACGTTGCTTAGCAGTGCTTCACATTGCTTAAGATAGGTTACTTATGCATTCATTAGTATGCATGACCGTTTCACCTTCTTATATATATTTAAAATATCATTCACTACAACATTTGAAAGGTAAATGTCAGGAATTATTTTTATGCACAGATTTCCTACAGAAAATAGAAAGGGGAGTGGTGGGACTTGAACCGGGAAGGTTTCCTCTTTGTGCGAAGGCTCTACCACTACGCTATTGCTATTTGGCTTAATTTGCATATAAGTGGTTTATTATCCTCTTCGATGTCTCATCTGCTTACTGTAGCTAAGCAATGGGCACACTCACACACACATGCGCAAATACGGGCAGCTATATCGGGAATAATAAAAAAAAATTGTTTTACATTTTCATTTGTACAAGGGTTTTGAATGTGGGGGAGTGTAGTGTTGGGGATATACACATTTGAGCAGACTAGCTCATATCTGGTGACATTTACAGATTTAGGCACTTGCAGGGGCGTGGATATTTGGACTGCTTGGCAGTCTGACATGCCCCCAGCACTCGTGCACGCTCCGTGTTAGCCTTAGAAATGACTCAGCACCCTCATGAATATGCATGGCGCGCTGATGTCATACTCTTAGGCTGCTGTTTCCATGTAAGACTTATTTAGTCTTACACGGAGGATTACTGAATCCCGGCCTGTGTATCACTGTAATATATATAACTATATATATATATATATATATATATATATATATATATATATATATATATATATATATATATATATATATATATATATATATATATATATATATATATATATATAATATATATATATATATATATATATAAATATATATACAAATATATATATATATATATATATATATATATATATAAATACATCAGAGTATACTTATTTAACAGTACATAGAGATAGATATACAAATCATGTGAGAGAGGGATAGTGACAGAAAGATGTGTATACGTATATGTCTGCACATATAGATGTATTTACACATTGCAGGTCATTTTGATGATGAGGCAAAAAAGCTGCACTCATTTTAATGAAGTGTAGGCACATGTTCAGTGGGACTGTCAGTACTTACAAGGTGACTCCAGGCCAGACCTATCTGTACGCCAGTCTGGGATTTCGAGTATTGCAGACATTGCCAGCTGCACCTATTTTGCAGTACTGCACTTCGCTCAAATTTTCCACAGCATTCCTCAGCTGTCTGCTGTACTTAATATGTAACTGAGGTTCATACTGTTACTCCACACACAGACTAATAGCCTGTATATCTCTCAATTGTACAGATTTAGGCAGAATGTGCAGAATGTTATCTCATATTTCTGGTCTGTTCCTCATACAGTGGTGGTGTTCTCATAAATTATTGTATATTGAAGTTACTGAATAATACTAACTACAGGCAAACATTTGAGTGTCAGACTTTATATCTTTCAGATATTCTGTAATAATGCAACTTGATTTCATACTACAACTCTCTAGGTTAATCAGAACAATCTGTACTGACTGTCTGTCTCTATTTTTGGGGCTTTGCCCCCCCCCCATTCTTCCTGGCTTTGCCCAGATTTCTTGCACTAACAGACTGAGAGGTATGACATTCTGTGGAAACACCAGCATACTAATACATCACATGCAAAAGCTGTGCATACTTCCAGATTTGAACCATCAACATCATTACCCATAATAACATCCCTAGCCAATTGAGCCACACAGGCTGTCAGACAAAGATGTATCCTTCATAACACAATCAACAGCATACATATGTACATTGTTATCCCTGCATTACGTTAGACATGCACTGCGTGATCGGGTTCTATGTCACAGGCCTGACATTGCCTGGTCTGCTGATAATAACATTGCTAATTTACTGAATTTGTATGGAACACTGATGTGTTGAGAGTGGAGGAAGAACAGCACATGATCTGCTGGCTTAGACAGTAGTGCAAATATTATGTGACCTCGCTGTTTAACATCTCCTTTGACTGCTGTAGTGAATATTCCAACCATGAGGCCTAGTGAGTATTATGGACCACATACTATTGGACTGGGTTGGGTATCTGTAGTCTCATGTGGATGTTACATCTCTCCAAATAGCCCACTATATTTCCTTGCATACATGCAGCAGGTCCATACATACAATACCATATTATAGTACTCCTTACTATGTGTATGTGAGTGACTCACCTTGCGAATGAGGCAGTTGACAGAACTGTAGTTCAGGGGTGAATCTATCTGATGTACGCAGTACACAGCCAAAACATGGTTAGGTACATGTTGTGTGGATTGCCTGGCATCATTTTTATATATGTATGTGAGTTGGAGCAAAGTGTCAGTCCTTAGGTTGTCAGTGAATGTGTTATGCATTGTCTGTTAGTGAAAGCTAATGTGTACTGGGCATGCCTATGTCTGCCTACAGGGACATCATCAGGGGGTTTCTCCTCTGAATCCTCCTGTGAGTGTGGCTGTGGTGATCTAGGCACTGGTTGGGGGCTGTGTATCCCTTCCATTTGCTTATCCTGCTGCAGCTGTTTCCACAGGATCATATTATGTAGTATGACACATACTGTGAATACCTGTGCACATGTGGCTGGAGAGTACTACAGGGCTCCACCAGACATATCGAGGCACTGGAAGCATGACTTCAGAAATCAAACACATGCTCTATGATGTTCCTAGTTTGTATGATTGCCTCATTATGGCATTCTTCCATTGGTGTGTGTACATTTCTGATGGGTGTAATCATTCACAGTTCCAGTGTGTAGCCAGCATCCCCCAGTAAATGGCCTTGTGTGATGTCCCCCCTAGCAAACATCTGGTACAGCTGTAATGCATGGCCAGATATGGGAGTCATGATAACTACCAGGGCTGCCAGCACACATATTCATGATAATGCCCTGGGCATTGCACATGACCTGGCAGTTGATGGAGTGGTACCCCTTTTGGTTGATATAGATTGATGTAGATTCTACCCTCCTCACCAGGTGGTGCCTTGATGTGTGCATGAGTGCAATCTATGGCACCCAGTACCTCAGGGTAGTGTGCTACATGGGAGAAGTGTACTGTATTGCTGGCCCTCACCTCAAGGGTCAGGGGAAAAGAAATGTGCTCACTGGCATGTGGTAGCATGGCATCCAGGAACTGGTGGAGTACCCTGGATGCTGATGACTGTGAGACCCCTGTCATGTCCTCAGTTGGTCTGGAAGGTACCTGTGGCTATTATCCTGAGAGAGTTACCTTTGTTTCCACTGGGATGGGTTCCCCTCTGTTGGCTCTGGGTCTGAGTTGAGAATGGCAGAGCTCTGTGAGTTCTTGTAGTATGTTCCTGTCCATCCTGTAGCACTCTACAACCTCCAGCTCATCTAACTCCTGGAAGGTTACCCTGGGCTTGAACACTCTTCTCCTTCTCTGCCTAGGCCTATTGTCAGCAGCAGTAGCACTAGCTTCAGCATCTAGCACCTACAGATGTAGCAGACCTGCAGCAGCCCCTAGCATTCTTTCAGTTAAATTCTCAGGTATGTACTTCAATGGTGCAGTGTATAGGGGGAAAATCAGAATGTAGGGTGTGTGCATACTTTATAGTGCTCTACTGTAAATTCTTCCTGCTTGATTGGCTTCCTATGATGCATTGCACCTGCCTAGTTTATCACTGATATCATTTAATGGTCCAAATTTAAGTTAAACAGGGGTCAAAACTTATTTATACAAGATTGCCTTTTAGATCCACTCAGCACTATGGCGCACCACTTATATGCCCACCCCGTAGATAAACAAAGCTTAGCAGTCAGTGGACACACCCCAAGACTTCTATGCTCAGCACAGCACAGCATATCACAGCACAAACAGGGGGTAACACATGCCTCATGGGTAAGCAAACCTTAGAAGTCAGTGCACACACTCCCTCAGACTTCCACATTCTGCATGGTAGCGCAACAATTAAACAGACGCAGTTAAGCTCAAATCAGCTTAGACGGTATTGGACACACCCTCCTTTGATATCAGCTACCTCTTGTGTGGACACCAACATCATTCTGTGTCTACATGGAGGGGATATGCAAACATGGATACCCATTTGTGCTATTCAGTAACTCTGCCTCATTTGCATAGGGGTCCATGCTCAAACCCTGGAAACAACATGGATCAAAGCCCTACCACGTTAGCAACAGCACCAATACATCACTGAAAATACTCCACACAAGGCCCGGTAATGCATTTCTGTCACATAATATTACTGTTGTTTTTCCAATTTTTTATTTATTTATTTATTTTATGAGGTATGTTTGCGCACAGTGGCACGCTATGTAAACATGCACAGATTATTAAAAACAATTATTTTAACTTATTTCTCTTATTTTTTCAGATACACAGTGGATATTTTTGCTCATAGCTGTATGTGCTATGACATTTCTGTCCATCTACCTACATTTTTACATCTCCTTTTGTCTGTCTACATTCCTGTGCATGGAATTTTTCCATGTACACTATGGAGACTTACACTGTGTCTGGAGAGCTGCCTATCTGCTTGCTTGCTACCTGACTCATTTGCATAGAATTCACTTGCTTATGAGGTGATTTACATGCCACGGATATTTGGGTGTTGGCACATGCATGTGCACTGCCCAGCTGTGTTTACTGAATCTAAAACCTGCTAACTTTCATGTAAGCAGTGTGGCACAATGCCTACATGGAAATCGAGACTGTAGGCTTTTTTAAATTCCCCCCAATCATTTTAGTTCAAAATGTTATATGTAAATATTAGATACTAGGTTTAAAAAAGTTTGTTATATTAAATAAAGGATGTATATTTTCATTGAAAGTAAGTTAGTAAATTTAGTTACACAAATTAGATCCAAAAATGCATATTGCAAATTAAGAATAGTTGAACTGACAGGCTTTCATCAGAGAAATGTTTTGCTTAAAGCTGCCTTCAAGAAAAGAAATTATATCTATATCTTTTTCTCTCTCTCTTTATATATATATATATATATATATATATATATATATATATATATATATATATATATATATATACTTTTTTTTTGACTATATAAGACTCAGTATGCTATAAGCTTAGCTTACCAGAAGCCTCTGGAGTGATCTCAAAGTCCTCATAATTTACTGGTTGAGTTTTGTAAATGTTTTAAAAATACTGCAAGTATACATCTCTAAATTATGACAGCTTTCTTTAGGTGTAGCATGATGCCCAGCTGATAGAATAAGATAGGTTATACCTGCTTACTGCCTACAAAAGATAAAAGTAAATGGAATAAAGAGCTTCAGACCTCTAGTCTTACTAAATAATCTCTGTAGTGCAATGGCAACGGCTGATAACTGTTACTGGTTATGAGCAGTATCTAATACAATTTCTCCATTGTTAGTCTCCCACTAGTAATAGGTGATGTGGCTGAGCTTCCTGATGCTCTTCTTTGGTCTTTGCAAGAAATAATAAACCTATGACCCTATGATATGCAGGCAATCACTCTAATGACCCAATGACCCTATGATATGCAAGCAATCAACCTAATGAACATATGACCCCACGATATGCAGGCAATTACTCTAATGAACCTATGACCTTGCAATGATCCTAATGAACCTATGACCTTATGATATGCAGGCAATCACCAAAAAATTTCATACCTAGAGCTGCATGATACATAAAACTTGCAAAAGCTGCTGAGCATTGTTGATTTAACATTAATCAAGGTGATGTAAACTAATGAACAGGGGTGAAATATAATATTGCCAGCATGTGGGCAATAAGTGATTCTGAAGTCTACATCATAGCACCTTTATGAAGTGTAGCAAATATTGTCCAACTATTCTATATTCAGTCTTCTATAATAAGAGATCTCCATAAAACTCAAAACGATAATGCTGCTTGTCTAGGCTGTAAATGCCATGGAGGTGAATATAATCTTGATGGAGGTGTTCAACCAAGATATGTGCTGTCTGCCTGAGACATTAGAGATACATAACAACTGAACAAAGAGTTGTCTCTGGCTGTTTATGATCCAAGTGCTTCACACTAGTCTAGGCAGACATTGCAGAAACTCCATACCAGTACAAATCAAAGACTGCCTATAACTGTGTTTACAGGCATCTGGGATATGCCTGCACCATATGGATAATACAGATGGTGAGTTTAAGACAGCCAACTTTTAACATCCTGGACAAAGTTCTTGCTGTTGTGTTATGGGACTGGAAGTTACAAAAGGTTCCTGTCAATGCCACAAGAGTACCATGCAGATATGGAAATGTTCTGTGATAAAGAGTAATGCTCTCCATGTGTATTCAAGACAATCTTCTACAATCACATTAAAATCATCACTCCTTCATAGGTTCATAGGTTGGTACTAGGCTATCGGCCCTAGGGCCTATACAAGCCTAGCTATAACAATTCCCTGGCTATTTCTTACCACACTATTTACTTCCCTGGACCCCTGTCTAGCAGGGCGACTGACATGATCCCCGGGGTGAATTTCCTTTCTCCTATCCAATCATCAAGGTTCCTTTTGAAGAGGGCCAAAGAGGCACTCTGCTTGACATGTATGGGCAGTCTATTCCAGAGTCTGGGGAGTCTCTGGGTCAGGAACCTATCCCTCCAGCATGTTTTGTTTATTGTGATGACAAGATTTAGATCCCTGGAGCGTGTAGCTCTGAGGCATTGGGATTTCTTTAAGTGTAGCATGTCACACAGCTCTGGGTTTGACATGGCCTTGTATGTTAAGCAGAGATCACCTCTGAGTAGATGATATGCGACAGAGTATAGCTGGAGTTTTTTAAGGCAGTCAGCATAGGGCATCTGCTTTAGGCCTGTGATTCTTTTAGTGAGGTATTTCTGAGGCCTTTCCAGTTGTTGCAGATGTCTTGAGAGGTACATACCTAATGGGGCATTGTATTCTATAATGGGTCTAATGAGGGATGAGTACAGTGGGACAATGACCTCCTTTTTTCCTGGATGAAAAGCCCTTCGTGATGAGGTGTGCCACATAGAAGGATTTCCTGACTGTTGTGGTGATGTGGTTATCGAAGGTGAGACCACTGTCCACCTGTGTCCCTAAGTCTCTTATCACACTTTCTGTGTTTAGTGTACTGCCACCTATATGGTAATTTATGAATACATGTTTTTTCCCAAAGGGGATAACAATACATTTCTTGGCATTGAGCTTGAGCCCATGGCTCTGGCACCAAGCATCTGTTTCTGTAAGGCCCTTTTGTAGAGTATCCACATCATTTGGGGATTCAATAATGGCTCCCAGTTTGCAGTCATCTGCAAACTTTGTTAGCCAGAGTCTCTTAGTGTTGACCTGTACTTCAGAGAAGTAGATGCCAAACAAGAGCAGCCCCAGGACTGAACCCTGAGGTACTCCACTTGTCACTTGTCTGGAGCTGGATTTGGAGTCGGCTACTTTTACAGTGTGGGTTCTATCAGTAAGCCATTTAGCAACCCATTGGGTGACATAGGGATTAATGCCCAACTTAGTAAGTTTATCTATGATTCCAGAGTGGGGGATGGTGTCAAAGCCCTTGGCAAGATCTAGATAGGCTGTGTGGACCACCTTACCCTTGTCCATGGCTCTGGAGACTGATTCAAAGAAGTCAATCAGGTTCAGGAGACAAGATCTTGGCCTTGGCAAGGTCTAGATAGGCTGTGTGGACCACCTTACCCTTGCCCATGGCTGTGGAGACTGATTCAAAGAAGTCAATCAGGTTCAGGAGACAGAGTGTGGTTATCAGTAGTTATAATGGATTGAGGGATGTTTTTCCAAATTTTGGAAAAATAGTTGGAGTAAAGTGTCCCCAGCAGTATTGCTGGATTTGATGATTTGTAGTAGAGGTTTATTAGAGGAACAGCGAACCAGATTGTTGGTATAGGGTAGGTGTAGAGTCTGAAGAGCAGGGGGGTTTTCTGGTTGGTGTATCAGTTTGTGGGTAGTGACAAGCTGGGTATAGGTTAAGTAGTGGGGCAATTCTAACCAGTTGAATTGTTGTAGGGCTGAGCAATGGTGTGATCTGTGTGAGGAATTTGTAGCAAATGTGGTTATTTTGTTACAGCATGCTTCTAGTTCTGCTAAATCTGTTTTCTTTAGATTGGTAAAAATAGGAGAGGCATATAGTAGAGTAGAGAGTAGATGAGTTTTGGCAACTGTGTGTCTTGTAGTGTTGTTCAGAAATGGCTTAATTCTGAATAGTGTTCTTAGTTTTTTTATGTGTCTTTTTGATAGTTTGTGATAGATGTTAATCAAATGTCATATTATTGTCAGTTAGAACACCTAAAAGTTTTGTTTGGGATATTGTAGTTATTATGGTATTCCTGGTGGAATAGATATTTTTTATTTATTTATTTTTATTTATTTTACATTTGTTGATGGTGATAGTCCGACTGGATGCATGTCCATTTTCAGCGGAGGCCCGGGGAAAAAAGCTCCAATGGTAAGCAGATACAGCAATACATAACACCAGCATTACATATTACAAACAGACTATTTACAGAGATTACATAAGTAAGCAAGCTAAACAAAGTTCCACAGGTTACAGTTAATCCTGAGCACAAGTCAGGATTAAATTAAATTACACAGTAAACTGGTTAACAGATTTTTACACATTCTAGAGAGAGTTAGCAGGCTTGATACATTGACATAGCCAGTTAAGTGACAAATGTTGTTTGAGTCTAGTTTTAAATTGACCTAAGGTGGAAAGTAAGGTAATATCAGCTGGAAGAGAGTTCCAGGATCTACTTACAGGGTTTGCAAAGAGAGAACACACCGGCTGTGTTATTAATTTTGCTAGTCTGAATTAGTAGTTTGTTAGAGGATTGAAGCAGTCTAGGATTGTTATAGGGGGTGATAATATTTTTAAGTGCAGAAGTATTGTCCGGATTATAGAGGATTTTATAGCCATAATCAGTTGGTTATACTGGATTAGGCTTGGTAGTTCAAGCCACCCAAGCTGATTTAGATTGATGCAATGATGTGTCCTAAAAGGCAGCCCAGTGGCAAACCTGGCAATGTAGTTGTATCAAATTGAGAGTTTGTTAAGGACAGTCTTGTTTAAATTCAAGAGTAGAGGGGATGCGTACAGAAGGGTTGAAAGAAGGTGAGAGCGAGCTATGGCAATTTTAGCTGGAGGGGTTAGGAAGGCTTTTATTCTGTAAAGTGAACCTAGTTTTTTATTGATGGTTTTGATAGTTTGGTTAACATGTAGGTACAATTTAAAATTATTGTCTATGATGGCACCTAATAGTTTTGTAGATGGGTCAGGGGAGATTATTGTGCCATCATTTGATTTTATGGTAAACATGAAAGCGGTAGACCTACGTGTTGATGAAAATAACAGCATTTTAGTTTTTTTGGGATTTAGGATGAGACGATGTTCAGAAAACCAGTTGTCTATTGTATTAAAGGTGGTCTGGGTAGCTGACCATAATTCTACTGGAGATGTGGCTGAGCAAATCAGAGTAGAGTCATCAGCATATTGGATACAGCTGACTTCTGGGATGACAGTATAAAGGTCGTTAATGAAGATGGAGAACAGCAATGGCCCTAGTATAGAGCCTTGTGGTACTTCAAGGGTGTTAGTTAGAAGGTTAGAGAGTTCGTTCTGCCAGAGGACAGCCTGCTGTTGACCATTCAGGTAGGATTGAAACCACTGGAGGGCTCCAGTATCTAGACAGAATGTTTGCAGGGTGTGGATTAAAAGTTGGTGATCAACCATATTGAATGCCTTGGAAATATCCAAAAAGAGGGCTGAGGATATATAATTATTGTTGTGATTATAGTTTATGGTGTTAGTAAAGGCTAGGAGGGCTGAAGTAGTGCTCTGATGAGGACGGAAGCCATGCTGAATGTCTGCCATAAGGTGATTTTGGATTAGGTGGTGTATGAGTTGAGTTGGAGAGAGTATAGCGATTGGCTTATAATTGGAGAATTCAGTAGAGCTGCCTCCTTTGTGAAATGGGATTACATAGGATATTTTCAAGATGGTGATAAGTTTAATTTCTACTATGGTTGGATTGATTAGTATTGAGACGGGGTAAGCAATAGCATCAGCTGATTTTTGTAGGTACTCGGCAGGGAGTTGATCAGCAGAAAGTGTAGTGGGTTTTAATTTTTTGATCAAGGTACGGATAAGTGAAGTGGTGAATGGTTGGAAGTTGAACGTGAGTAGGTTTCTTGGGGTGCTACTTTCAGGACCATGGAAGCTAGGAGGTAGTCAGCTAGCTAGGGCTTGAATTGTCTCAGTAAAGAATTGGTTAAAACTATCAGAAACATCTTCAGGGGTTTTATCAATAGTAGCAGCAGGGATTGGGGTTGAAGTTTGTCCAGGATGTAGTAGATTATTTAAACCTGCCCAAAACTTCTGAGTGTTATTTTGGTTTACTGTCTGTAAATTACAGTAGTATTGTTTTTTGTCTTGTAAAATTGATTTTTTGGTTTTGTTCCTGGATTGCCTGTATTTAATGTGATCTTGAGGGTCTTTAGAAAAACTCTATAAAGCCCATGCTTTGTTTCTAAGGCTAATTTTGAGTTTAGACTCTATAGAAAGCCATGGCACAGTTTTTGCCTTGGTTTCCTTTGAACGAACAGGTGCATGCAAATCAAGGATCTCAAGGAATTTGTTGTTAAAGTATGCTACTGCTTCCTTTAAGGGGAGGTGTTTTAGAATAGACCAATTACATGAGTTTAGTTCTTGTTGGAATTTGGCAGGGTCAAAGTTTTTATTGTTTCTAACCTTTCTGAGTAAGGGTTGTTGGGAATTAATGGTTTTGTGCTTAATTACATATGTGAGAAGGTGATCGCTTAGGCCATTAAGGAGGGTACCAGAGGTGTACAGCTGGGGGTGACTGTTTATGAGTACGCAGTCAAGTATACTTTCTTTTTGGTTGGGTTTACCTATCCTGGTAGGGGTGGATATGATTTGTGTAAATGCATGCAGGTTAATATGGGTGGTTGGGGATTCTGAGGAACAGATGCCCCAGTCTATGTTAAAGTCTCCAAGTAGTAGGGTTTCTTGGGGGTAGTGACATGATAGCTAGTGCAGGATATCTTCAAATGTAGATATATTGTTACCTGGGGGAATATGCATACAGATGATATTAATGCATTTATTTTTATTAAGTTGCAATTTGGTGGCAAGAATTTCTGAGTTATTAATCTGAGTAGGTTGTATTACATCTATGATGACATTCAACTCAGATTTATAGAGTACAGCTACCCCACCCCCCTTCCTCAAAGCATGATCCTGCCTGTGTATGTTGTACCCAGGTGGTAACACTTCATTGTCTTTAATGTTAGGTTTTAACCAGGTTTCAGATAAACAGAGAAGCTCAGGGGAGAGGACATCCAGAAGTGCATGCAATTCATGTACCTTGTTATTAATGCTTCTAATATTGAGATGACAGACTAAGAGAGAGTTATTTGGCCTATTAATTGTAGGTTTGTAGCTTAGATTGCAAGTAGAGGGGGTATGTGTATCTGAAGTGAGTAGACCAGGGTTGGGGTGAATATCACCACCAAGTATTAGGTTGAGTCTATACTTGGCGATGAACTTCAGAAATGTGTTTATTAGTTTGTGGTAGTGTTTGGATCTAGAGCTAATGTGCCTGGGATTGAGATGTTGATAGACTGAACAAGATGTTGGATAGGATCTGGTACTGTAAGTATGGTTGAAGGTGGAAGGATTTACATCTGGGGTGATAGTATGGCCTTTTGGGACCTGAAATCTGGTTTTCATACAAGGTAAGGAGGTATGGTGTGAACAAGAGGGGTAGTAAAGAGGAGTATATCATTATCTGTGATTCAGCTAGTGAGTTAAGGTACTGTTTTACCTGGTGATGCAACACCAGAAGATAGAGTGGTGAGGTAAAGGTACTGGAAGGGGGATGGGAGGATGCCAGATGAAAGCTAATAAGTGCTATTAAAATGTGGGTAGTAGAATGGGGGTGAGTGGAATTATCCCAGATGAAAGCAGATAGGATCTAGAAAGTGGGGGAGTGGCTATAGTACTATAAATTTAGAGGTACTGGAGGCGGGAGGGAATTGGGGAAGGGAGGGGAGCGAAGAGAGCCCAAGCATAGCGAGGGCGAATGTAGCGGGGCTATTACAGTTTACAAGGTTTCCTAAGGTGTCCTAAAGCTATAAGGTAAGTATTACAGCTCTTAATGGAAGAGTCAATTTACTTCAGTTACAGGGGAAGGAGGCAACCACTCAAGTAGAAACAAGGAGCCCTATAGCTGACTAATATGGTGACCTGCTTAATTACAAAGCACTGTATGCGAAAACTTAACAAATGCTTTTTGTGTGTGCAACCTACTCTGTTTAAATGTTGAGAGAATCTGATTGCAGTCCTGTAGACACCGTTTTGTAGGGAACTGTAGAGTTCAACTAGGAAAAGAGAAAAGCAGAGATTCTAGGGTAAGCATGATGGCAACAACAGGCAGTTATTACATAATAATGCATTCAGAAAGGGTTGGTGGGGGGGTAAAGTAGTATACTTCTGAACGAACTAAGATTTATAGCTAAGAAACCTAAGCAAGAGAGCAATGCAGTAAATAAACACTTGCCAGATTTTAAAAAAATGAAATGAAGATGAAGATTCTTTGGATTTATTGGGTCAAAATAGCATATGTTTAGTTTTGCTTGGATTAAGAATCAGTTATGAATATGAGAGCCAGGATTCTACTGCAGAGAAAGACCTTTGAGTCATGTCTTTGAGTTGTTGTAGCGTGGGAGCAGTGCAGATGAGTGTAGAGTCATCTGCAGACTGAACAACAGAGGAAAGATGGGTTGCAGGGCAAAGTTTATTGGCAAAAATATTGAAGAGAAGAGGACCTAGAATTGAGGCAGGGGGGAGCCCCATGGTGACAGATAAAGGAAAAAAGGATATTGGTGCCAATTGACAGCTTGTTGTCAACCTGTAAGGTAGTTTTGGAACCAAGCTAGAGAAGAGTGACCGAGTTTTAGGTAGGAGAGTTCAGTGAGGAGTTTCTGGTGGGAGACAGTGTCAAAAGCTTTGGACAGATCTAGGAAGATGAAAGATAGTACTTTACCTTCATTTCTGTATCGGCTGATAGTATTTGTAAAACTTAGAAGGGCAGTAGT
>NC_056744.1:258355322-258385322 GCF_019279795.1 Protopterus annectens | reverse complement strand
TGAGTTACCTGATCTTTTATACCCAAAACATGGACCTCTTTCATATAGATCTTTAAGTTCTGAGATGTGATAAAATTGAGCATTGTTTCTGAATTATATGCATTAACTTTACCTGTATTATGACTAAATGTAAAGATACCATGACAGGTATTATCTTTGCTTGCAGTAGAACCTTTAGCTAATGCAGTGTTTCTTGAACACATACTTTAAGAAAAAATAGGTTGAAACTGAGTTTTCCTATTATTTAAAATACTCTTTCTCCCTGTACAGTAAATATTTATGGTAACCTCTTCAATGGAAATCATGCACCATGTTATTTATTCGATCATGAAGCTTACTTTCCTCTGTATTTAATCTTGACAACCTAGCCATCTGATTTTTTTGCTATATTTTTTTAAAATGAAAGGAGGGTACATACTCTCTCTTGATATATATGTACATTTCCTAACCGTTTTAGTAAATAAGGGGGTTTGAATCTATCCTTTAACATCTTTCATGAGAATAATATCCAATAAATCAATCTGTTTATAACTTACATTTTTCTTAAAGGTTAAAAAACTAGTAGTAGTGTGTAAGTAAATAATAAAGTAATTAAGATCCAACAAAGAACTGTCCCAAATAAAAAAAAAAAATCATCGACAAAATGCTTATAAAAAACACATTATTATCTTATTAACTGAGCCCTTAAGGCAGATATCTAGGAAAGAGTGCTGCTGTTTGTTAATACTAAAAGGTTCACGTGAACTTGTTTGAAAATCATATATACTGAATGTTTGAATGCATTACCTCTGTTCTTGGTATAGTACTAATAATCATATCCCCTCCCTAGGTGTTCCTACCTCACCTCCCCCTGAAAGGCTTGTAAAAGTATAAGTACAGAAGACTTTCCCCACCAGGTAACTTGTTTTAATAAGGTCGATATCCACTAAAATACCTTGCCACCTGTAAACCTAACAAACTGGGTCCAAAAAAGCACTGGTGAATGTCCCCCCATAACTCCCACTTGTAATCTATTTATGCTGATAAGCATTAGGTTGGAAGGGTTAGACTTTCCTGTAGCCTTCTTTCTTCCCCAAGTAAGGTAAAAACAGCATGCTTTCTACTGCTCAACAGATGAGCATAGTGTGCTCTGCACCTCCAAACAGTGCATTTCTCAATAAACTAAGTGAAACAAGTGTGCTACAAAAGGGAATTGGCAACTGGGCTCTCTGTATTGTAAATTGAGAAGCAGGCAGGGAACTGTATAGTTTTTAACAATAGGGTCTAGGAACAGAGTATTGGGCATATAAAAAGAAACAAAAAAGCATGCTTGTAACTCATACCTGCACATGCTGCCTCTAGGCATCTGCTTTACTGATTGAGCCTCACTCCGCTCGCTTCGCTCACTCCACACCCCACCCTGCCCTCATATCCCACCCGCCCCCAGTAGTACTACTTTTATAGTACCACTGGCATTCCCCCTTAATTAGCTAACCAACTACACATGCTCCTAGAACCCCGCAAACTCCTAGCACAATAATGCACCCTCTATCTACCCCACTATCCATATTAACCCACCCAAAGCTATTCTATTATTTCTAATCTTTTATCCACCACATACACTCAATACAAACCCTACCCTAGTAGTTTACTATGACTGCAACTAAAACACTAATGCTGCTACCCTTAGTATCCCTGCTATTCATTCCTTATCACCTAAGCTCCTATGAATATGTACAGCACCTTGAAATCCACTACCCAAACTCTCAAACAGACACCAACCCAGCATTTAATAAGTTTATCCACCACATAACCACCCTCTCTCCCAATTCCTCGACCCCCCAGTTATGATCACCTGACTAAATACTGCTACATTAGCTTAAAAACCAAAAGCTATGAAAAAATCATAAACAAATTTTAAAGACTCATAAGCAACTTAAAAATTAATCTTATGAAGGATGGAGACACCCTCCCCAATCCTGGCCCATCCACAACAGAAGACCCAAGCACACCATCTAATAACCCAATGTGTACTACCCAGATTGATAGACTTCCAAACTCATTTCTGGTCTATCATCTCAACATCAGAAGCCTAAACAACAAGATTCATAGCCAACATGGACTCTTAGCTCTTGACTCCCCTGATAGCCTCTGCCTCACAGAAACCTGGCTAAAACAACTAACCAAAGATAACAAAATAACCCCCCCCCCTCACAGTACAGCATTCTTAGACTGGACCAGATCTCCAGGAAAGGTGGCGGGGTAGCTGTACTATACAAGACTACCCTAACAATAACAAATGACACCCAACAGCCACCCCAGTTTGGCAATGCAGAAATTCTCATCACCAAAGTAATAATAAACAAAAATAAATGCAGATACATTGTCTGCATTTATATTCCACCTGACAAGAATAATAATACTCTAGAAAATATCTTACATTGGCTAGCTTCTAACTATCCCCAGGAAACCATTGTCTTGGGGGACTTTAACATTGATTGGAACACCTGTTCCTCTGAAATTTCCTCTACCCATTTAAACCTCCATGGGTTTACTCAGATCATTGCCACCCCCAACAGATTTATTAAAATAATCAAACAAGTCAAAGATAGTATCCTTGACTGGATACTTACTAACAGCCACCCCAAAAGTACAAGTCAGGTACATTATCGGATGATCTAAGTGATCACTGCCTTAACTATATTATTAGGCTCAAAGCTGGCATTCCCAACCAGCCCACCTATAAAACTATAAGAAACATCAGGAACTTTAACCTTGACAACTTCCAAAATTAACTCAAAGCATGTAATTGGAATGTCTTGAAATGACTCCCATTACAAGAAGCAGTTGAGTACTTCAATACCAGATTTCTGGCTATCCTTAACCACCATGCACCTACCCGTAACATCCATGTAAAAGCCACAGTTGCACCATGGCAATCTAAAGAAACAAAAAACAAAATTAAATTGAGAAACAATGTCTGGGTCAGGTAGCATGTTACCAAAGCCCCTGTGGACCAAGTAAGATATTGGCAGCTAAGGAATCAGACCAGAAAATCTGTCATTCTGGACAAAAAAAAAATCATTACACTCTCCTACAACAAAAATATTGACTAAAACTTCAAAAGTTCTGGACTGGTATTAACATTTTCACCCAGGTCTTTCTGCCACTCCTACCCCATAATCTTCCCTTGATAAATCCCATGTAGAAATTGCAAACAGCTTCACCTCCTTCTTTACTGAAATTATCCAGTCTCTAGCTACCCATCTCACTCCATCGGACACAAACACCAGCTCTGTCACATCTAGCCCTGATCCACCCAGCACCCAACCCACCTTTACCTTTCAAGCTGTACCTACCAACGTGATCCAGACCTTATTCAAAAAGCTAAAACCTACTACACTAGCTGATGATCACATCCCAGCGGAATATCTGCAAAAAGCAGCTAATGCCATAGCACTTCCCATTTCTATTCTGATCAACAGATCCATCTCAGAAGGATCCATCCTAGCAATATGGAAAATATCACATATTATACCTCTCTATAAAGGAGGATGTTCCACAGAATTATCTAACTTTAGACCTATAGCCATTCTTTCAGAACTAGCTAAAATCATGCACTTTCTTATTCAAAACAGAAATCTCACCGACTCTCAGCATGGCTTTAGGCTATTCCACAGTACCACCATGGCTCTTCTATCTTTCTCTAATGTCATCAATCTTTATCATAACAACAACAAACTATCTTCAGCACTCTTCCTAGATCTATCAAAAGCTTTTAATATATTCAGCCATCAGCTACTGCTCAATACCCTACAAACCATTGATTTAGACATGCAATACAATGGTTTCACTCCTACCTAAACAGTAGACAGCTGGCTGTCTTATGGCAGAGCAAGCTGTCATCCCAACTTCCTCTAACCCTAGGTGTCCCACAAGGGGCCATACTAGGTCCCCTTCTTTTCTCTGTCTTTATCAATGATCTGCACACCACCATCCCAGGAGCCACCTGCATCCAATATGCAGATAAATCAGTGCTAATATGCACCGCCTTCTCTCCTACACAACTTCTAACCCTCACCCGGACCACTTTCAGCATGGTAGAAATATGGCTAGTTAATCGCCTCCTGCTTCTAAATCCTAACAAAACCAAGCTACTACTTTTCTCCCCTAACCGTAGAGTTTCTCCTCCTTCCTTCAACATCAAATCTAGCAATGACACCATTATCTCCCCTGATGACCATACAAAGCTTCTAGGCATAATAATAGACAACAACCTTAAATCTGATAAACATGCAAATCACACTATTAAGTCCATCAACAAAAAACTTGGTTCCCTGTACAGAGCCAAACCTTTCCTCACCCCCACCCCCCAGCTAGGGTAGCTATTGTAAGATCACACCTCCTCTCTTCCCTTATGTATGCCTCCTCTGTACTCACAAACCTATCCAAAACCAATCTCAACAAATTATCAGGATGTTATAATCATATAGCCAGATTCACAACTGGCATGACTTTTATGCCCCACCATTGCCAGAACCCTAAAGCACTGGGATGGCTAGAGTATCCTACCCTTCTACAGTTCAACCAGCTTATAGTAGTGCATAAAATACTCCATCAACCTGATAACACCCCTGCCCTCAAAAATATTCTCACCCCTCATAGTGCCCCCAGGCCATTATAATCAGCTGATAAACTAATGATACTGACTCAAAAATCCAACAACTCTGCAGGCAATGCTATATTTGCCAACTCAACCGGTAAAATCTGCAATCTATTCCCTACTACCATTACCAAGGAAACCTGACTACTCCTATTTAAAAGACAACTCAAAAAATACCTCACATCTCATTGGCTGTGCTCTTGTTCTAAACCTGACTAACAACTTCACTAATACATGTCTTGCTACCCAACCTGGTGTTTAGCTAAGTATCTATGCATCATAGCATTTGAATGTCTAAGCATTATGAATTATGAGATCTGATTGTATTCTATGTTCACATTTTCTGATACATCTCTGCCAATCAGATGTAAGTCTGCACATTGTATGTATTGATATCTGCCTGTATTCTTTGTCTATATTTTTCTAAACATGTCTGCCTGAGTTTATCACTCAGTGATGTATGTACTGTCTCTTTTATGGTATGTGGAGCTTTTCTCCCCAGGCTTCCGCTGAAAATAGACATATATCCAGTCAGACTATGCCAGTCAACAAATGTAAAATAAAATAAATAAATACATAAAATTTGAACAAATATATTAATTCCCCAATAATTCATAAAAGCCTTAGCATATGTTTTGGCCACGGGAGTACCCATGGCCACACCTCTGACTCGTTTCATATTCTGGTCCTGTAAAATAAAAACATTGTTAGATAAAATGACTTCCAAGAGCTTACAAATCAAGTCTATGTCAAGATGTGACATAAAAGCAAGAACCCACAGCACACCAACAAGAAAATTCCAATTCCACAGGTAGTAAGAAAAACCAGCAGGAATCAAATATAAAACACAGTAGTTTAATCCAAATACTTAATGCTTTCATCTGAGTAGTAAACAAACTTCTTCAGAGTATACAGCCGTGTTCAAACACAAGTTTATATAAGCCTCATTAATTGAACATGTGACTGCCACACACACTCACATTTAAAGTACAAGAATAATTTTATGTAATTTAAAAACTTTTAAACAAGGCAAAGAAAGATAAAAATATGTACAAAAAATACAAGAAATTTTTATCAGTAATAAACAAATATACACATTCCTAAAGCAGTTGCCATATTAAACTTGGTAAGATTTATGTTTCAAGGCACTGCCAATGGAAATATGCTCATTGAGTCCGGGGGGGGAGCTGGTATTTAACCTAAGTTGCTGTAGCAACTCCCGCTGCTCTAATGTATCCTCCCAAGGACCCCCTCTTTAAGATCTTTTAAAACACAGTCTAAATCAAAAAATAAAAAGTAATGAGATAGGCACTTAATAACATCCCCTTTTTTCTTTCTTATATCAAGAGAATGCTCATATATTCTATCCTTTAACTTTGTCTGAGTTTTTCCCATATAGAAGCTTGTACATTTTTGGCAGCAAGCCAAATAAAGCACCTCTACAGAGTTAAAATTACAAGCAAAGGTGGCCTTACAAATTGCATCATTAACTTGCACACATTCAGCTGTTAAATGTGCCTACACTGACTGCAATGTCAAGACGTATTAAACTGACTTGAGATATTGCATAGTTCTTACCATTTCAATGCCTTTATTATTAGGAACTGATGTGAACAAAGAGTGCATGTATTGGGTAACAAAAGAACAATTTATTACATCATTATGCTCTTTCCATATAAACAGCTGCTCCAAGAAGTCATTTGTATCCTTAACAATAGTTGGAGAAGTTTCTAAAACTGGTTTTAATTCAGCCTCCGCGAATTTAGTAATAGTTTCAGAAACCCACCCCCTAGCTGAAACAATAGGGCTTAGGGATGGGTTACTTACTGAATTATGAATTTTGGGAATTCTGTATATAACAGGGATCATTGCCAGTTCATTATACATATAACTAAAATCTTTTTCAGTCAAAACATCATTATTAAACAAGCTCTGTATATCTAAATTAACCTTGTACACAATTTCATAAAATATATTTTTCTTAATATTCAAATAATCTTGTGTTGCTAACATTTCAAACATTTTATTTAATTAATAATAAGTATCGAGAATCACTGCCCCTCCACCTTTTTCAGCAAACTTAATAACTATATATTTGTTCTGTAATAAAGATGAGATTGATTCATGCTCTTTCTTATTTAAACTGGAAAACTGCCCCCTCTGTTTTATACAATAGAGCTCATATATTTCTGATACTTAGCTATTGCTTAGAACTACTCCTCTGGTGTTGAGATATATTTGTGTTACTAAAAACATGAAAAACTTTTCTCAAATTCAGTTTTTTGACAAATAGCCTATATTCTACTAACATGTGTGACATCCACTGTAGAAGCTGGAGTAAAGAATAAGCCTTTATTTAATACTCTAAACTGAGTGTCTGTAAGTGGAGAATGAGATATGTTAAAAACTACACCATTGCACAGGTCCATAGTTTTTAGCATTTCGTTTGACTCCATGTTAATGGGCGAAGTTGTAAAACTTCCTTCTTATTATCCTCATTCAAGCTGTGTATTCGGTTTCTTGGGTGGTGGTAGCAGTAGTGGTTTCCCCTGAAATTGTGAAAAATCCAAAAGGTCAAGGGCTGTAAAGAGATCTGCAGCAGCCACTGTCTTGGATTGAGGTTGTGAAGCTGTGGCTGAAACAGGTGTAACCAGAAGTCATTGTATGGTACCTCTAATAACCGTTCAGACCGAGTTGTCACATTTTCCTGCTGTAACACTGAAGAAACCAGAACTGCCTCCACTTTGTTACCAGATGATGCAATAATCCTGCTATCCTTATTGTGATTGGACCAAGTAAATATGTGGCCATGTTTAAAGTCGAGCACATCTCTTTTAAACTTACGTTTCTTTGTTTCAATGAGTTTATGCTCAAAATTAGATAAATGATCCAGAGCCTCACTGAACAATTGTGAATGAAAGTTCATTTCAACCTCACCTCATTAACTAAAGTATTACAAAGTTCAGTAACTTCCACTTTTCATTGTGTCTCAAATGGCTCAAAGAATCTATTCATTGTTTCTATATACTGTAAAGAACAAGAAAAATTAATCTGTTGCCATTGCTTTAGGAGCTTGGGATACTTGTCCCGATATGTGGGCATTTTTAATATTCTTAGCCCACAAGGGACAATGCGAGCCTGCGTGTACACTTCAAAACTTAAATGATGTAGCTGCAGTTTCTTCAAGCATTGCATACACTGCTCAGACTTCTTTAACTTATTCTTATAGTATTAAATATCATTATTTATAGTAAAGTCAATGTCTGGATTGTTGCCAGCAGAGATAGATTCAAACACAGACAGGTTTTGTTTAATGTTAATTAAATCTTGAATATGTCTTACTAATACAGAACGTCTGTCACTTGTAGATGACAAATTGTTCATCAAGCTCAAGTCAACTCAGGTATTCAACAAACAAGCAAGCAGGAAAAAGACAAAAAACCTGAAATGTAAATACAGACAAACAAAATCCAAAAGTCAAAAGTAGAACAAACAAGTAGTCCAGAACCATGAGCTTTAGTCAAAGTTTAATATTGCAAGTAAACCTTTTACATTCACAAACACTTCTTCAGGCATTACAAATCAACATTAAAAAACACTCCTTAAATACATACTTAAGAATCGCATGGTGTAGAAATCATATGACACCAAATTAATTAAAAATTAAAGGGGCAACATATTTTTATACAGAATTATTTTACTCTATTATGTAAGTCCTTTAAATAGAGTTTAATGCTAAAAAACTCATTCAAGCCAGGTGGATAATGTGCCCTAAAGCATAAAATCCATTTATTTTCTTCTTTTTCTGTAAAAGTTCTTATATCACCTCCACGAAGTTGCAGAAGCACTACACTCATAAACTTAAAAACATGTGTATCATCGGTATATCTAATGTTTTTAAAAAGTGTACTTTTCTCGATGCCCCTTCTAATTTCTGACAGATGACTACATACATATGAAAGCCTACACAATAATTTTTCCATGTGCACATTGCAGCATGACGTGCACATGGACGTGACAAGCTTTAGATTCAGTAAACTCTGCATAGTAGCGCACACTCACGCAAATAATGGACTCTTTCATGGCATGCAAATTAACAGCATAAGTAGTTGCATTTTATGCTAATGAAGAAAGTCAACATAGTGGAGAGATTCAACAACCTCTAAAGCAACTGTGTAGACTCTGTGCTTGTGTTGACCGTGTATTCAGAAACTTTCCAAATACAGCCACGGAAAGGAGTCTACATGGAAGCAAGAGGAAGTAAAAGCTCTTAAAATTTGTACAGAGCTGACCTGCATGTGTAACCTCACACTTATTATGACTTAATAACACACTGTGGATGCTAGAATATCAGTTACAAAATAAAAAATAAATTTTTAAGGGCCATGACATAAGTGAACCTTTGTTCCTCCACCGCAAAAGAAAATGTAATTGTACATAATGCAGGCTGCTATAATGTTTGAACATCTTGAAACAAACTATTATATTGTACTGTAAGCATATGTAGTAAGGTCAGTCTGTGGAGAGTGAAAGTGGATGTAAGGTATGCAGAAATTACAGGCTGAATGCCATCCTTGGAATTTTGTTGTAAAATGTCTTCTGTAATTTTTTTAATGTCCTCAGTGGAGGAATGGCTGGCAGCTTTTGCTGTGCTTGTCATGTAAATAGTCCTGTAGCACCACGTGTATGTGTAGGGTAGAATGCATAAGGTCCTGGGTTCAAGGACAGGGTGGGCAAACCTTCCTTTTTATACTGAATGTTTGCACAATATCATGGAAATGGAGGAAAGTAATTACAATTTTGCTGTGCTTACTTTATTTATGCATAGCTGCATAGGGCTGCACTGGGGTGTGCTGAGGTGTGCCTAGTGCAATGATGAACAAGAAGCAGGTAAGTATACTAGATGCTAATTACAGTATAAACAGGTCAGTTCCATTTCCATGAACCAATACAACATAATGCAGCTACTCAACATGCTATAAAGCATCCATGTAACCTCCATTCATGTTTTTCCTAAATACGTCAATATCATTGGAGTAAAGACAAAGGAAATTTAACTGACACAATGTTAGGGGGGGTGCTACAGATATGCTACATATTTATATTCTACAGGCTGAAGTCAATGCTGCTTGTGCTGATGACAAGAGGCCTAGGCTGAGAAGGAGAAGAGTGTTCAGGCCCAGGGTAACCTTCCAGGAGGTACATAAGCTGGAGATTGTACAGCATTACAGGCTGGACAGGGACACCTTACAAGAACTCTGTGAGCTCTGCCATTCACAACTCAGAGCCAGAACAAATGAAGGAGAACCTATCCCAGTGGAAACTAAGGTATGTACAGCCCTTAGAATATTAGCTACAGGTACTTTTCAAAGACCAACTGGGGACATGCTGGGTGTGTCACAGGCATCAGCATCTGGGATCCTCCACCAATTCCTGAATTCTATGCTTTTACATGCCAGTAAGCACATATGTTTTCCCCATAGTTCTGAGGAGAGGGCTAGCAATATGCAACAGATCTACCCTGTAGCACACTACCCTGAAGTACTGGGTGCCACATATAGTACTCAAGTACACATCTAGGCACTCCTGGTAAGCAGGGTAGAATCTACATTAACCACAAGGGATGCCACTCTATTAACTGCCAAATCATTTATAATGCCCAGGGAATAATCTTGAATATGTGTGCTAGCAACCCTGGCAGTTATCATGACTCCCATATCTGGCACACATCATAGCTATATCAGATGTTTACTAGGGGGACATCCCACAGGGCCATTTACTGGGGGATTCCTGATATGCACTGAAACCATGGATGATGACACCCATCAGAAGTGCACACCCATGAAAGAGTGCCATAATGAGGCACATGCTCAAACCAGAAACATCATAGAATATGTCTTCGGACTATCGATGTCAAAGTTCTGGTGTTTAAATACAGCTGGAGGAGCCCTGCAGTATAATACAGAGACATGTGCACAAGTCTTCACAGTATGTGCTATGCTACACAATCTGATCTTGTGGCAACAGCTGGAGAAGGATCAGCTAGGGGAAGGGGCACACATCCCCTCACCAATGCCTAGGTCACAATGGTCACAGTCACAGGAGGACTCAGAGAAGGAACCACCAATTGCAGCCTCTGTAGGCAGATGTATGAATGTTCAGTATGCCCTTGCTTTGGCTAAGAGACAACTCATACCACATTCATTGACCACTTAGGACCCAATACCTTTTTCCTACTCATGCACATAGTAAAATTGATGCCAGGCAACCCACACAACCTGTCCCTCTCCATGTACTGGCTGTGTGCTGCTTGCATTAGACAGAGTCAGTCCAGAACTCAAAATGTGTTCACTACTGCATTTGCAAGGTATCTCCTGAACTTAGAGTGTAGTTTTTGAATGCCCTTATGACATATCTCTGTATTTAGTAGGTTGGAACAGTAATTAAGTAAATAGTGTACTGGATTTGTGCAAAAAGTACTTTAACATGTGACAGGTGACAGCAGAGTGACATTTACTTTACTCGTATGTGTCCATTAGTCAGTACTAGGCCTCAGATTTCAAAGATTCACACAGCCCTACCTCTGAAGTATACTGATGCTCACTACATGGCCTTATTTTTGCACCATGCCTTTGTACTAGAAAATCCATAAAGACAAACGTTAGACAGTACTGATACACATTGCAGTTTCTGACTTCACAACCCTTCCCAAGATCAAACAACAGGTATGAAGCAGAACACAGAGAGTAATAAGATCATCATATTCTTGTTTGTGCCATAGCAATATCAACTTTATAGCAATATCAACTTTATAGCAATATCAACTTTATTTCTCCACGAAAATACAAGCTATACTTGTGTGTGACATAACAGTACATGAGCTCCTTCCCAAGAGCCATGTAGCCTTGCTTGTACCATAACAGTAACTCAACAATGGTCCTCCCAAAAGAACAGTATATGGCTATTTGTGCCATCCAACCTGGCCTTCACTTGCTGGGAAATGCATATCATATAACTCCCAGTTAATATCCACACACATTTTAAGGCTAAGGATATTGAATGCCTTACACACTTGAATGTCTCACAGTACTGCTCAGATAACTGATGAAGTACCAAGAAACACAGACAAGTAAGACAAAGCTGTATATTTGGAAACATAATCCTAACAGGTTGTGTGATTAATAAGTGCACAATGTCCAAATATAATAAAGAGGGTTAAAAGTACAAGTTACAGCTGAAGATCACAGAGCAGTGTACATTCTGATGCATTTGTTTGTGTGAACAATGTCTTCAGTTCTTTGCTGCAAAGGTGGTTATGTGGCAAAGTGGGCTAAGGCATCCATCCTGTTTCCTGAATCTGTAGTGGTGCGAGAGCTCAAATCCTGAACTATGTAGAAGTATCTGATGTGTAGTATCATTTTGTAGTTTGTATGTCATACCTTGCTTTTGGTCAGTTCACATGTTTCCCTTTCCATTTATTTTCCTGCTTTTCTTTTTTTTATTCTACTGTTTTCGTGATGCAACACATAGTGTAAACAAATGACTGCAGGTTTGGCTGTGCTTATGTGGCTTTCACAACGTGTGGCATTGCTGAAACTGGACCACCGAGGAAGCAGACAGACAGACAGACAGACAGACATAGAAACCAGATACATTAAGTAAATGCTTTTTGGCCATTGTGAAAACCAGGTGTGGAGTAACTGTCACACATTAGCAATGCGGCTCGCATTTACGCACTGCATACCTATACATAAGCAGCTGAATCTCACATGTGAGTACACTTAGTTAACCATAGCACAAATAACCTGTCCAATGCACATCTTTCAACTCTTTAGATATGTGTAGAATCTCCTGATTTTTCCATGACACTTTTGCCCTGCTCCTCATAAAATGTTAGTTTTCTGGCAAATAATTTGAAAATATTTGACTACTGAAGCCAGAAAACAATGACAGACATTTGAATTTCAAAACTCCTACCCTTCAGACAATTCACATTAATGCAAAACATGTTATTCCATCAACTGTATGTTTGTAAGACCAGTATGTAAAACGTGTCCCTCCACATTCCTTGCTATAAAAGGTTGAGAGGTATGGCTCAATGTGCAATGGAAATGTATATATAATGATGTTTGATTTCAGTCCATGTATTGGCTACACACCCACAAGTTTTACAATTATGGGGTCTCAAGTTTATTTTTTCCACCCATACATCAAACACACAACAAAGTGTAATTTGTAATGCTGTGTACTCCCTCATGGACAGTGCCATGTGGTGGTGCTCACAACCTTGCTTTGCTAAACTCAAAAATCCAGACATGCTCAGTAAGGGTAGGTGTGTTGTTATACAGCTAGGCTTTTAAGCAGCCTAGTGTTATTAGGCTTTTAAGCAGCCTAGTGTTATTAGGCTATTAGCCTCATATGATGCTATGACTCTATGTGCCTATGCAGGACCCCCAAGCTGTTGTTCCTCACATGGCCTGCTGATGTCATGTACTATAAGTTCACCTGCACTCATGTATAAGTCAGACTTGCTCTATGGCATGTGTGTTAAGTACTGTGTTCTATAGTCTACGCACTTAGATAGGTAGGGGCTGTGTTCTCACTTCAGCTGACTGTGTGTGTGTGTGTGTGTGTGTGTGTGTGTGTGTGTGTGTGTGTGTGTGTGTGTGTGTGTGTGTGTGTGTGTGTGTGTGTGTGTGTGTGTGTGTGTGTGTGTGTGTGTGTGTGTGTGTGTGTCTATATGTCCATGCATTTCTAGTTAGCGGAATAGAAGTGTTATCCTGCAGTTACTTCTCCAATGGCATGGTTGCCCATTTTTTTGATAGCTACTCATCCCTACACAGTCATTCCTTACCGGCCTCCCAAGCTTTTGTCTCTCACAGGGACTGCTAATGTCATATACTATAAGTTCACCTGCACTCCTGTATAAGTCAGACTTGTTCCATGGCACATGTATTATGTACTGTGTTCTGTAGTCTGTGTACTTAGCTAGGTAGGGGAGTCAGCTGTAACTTGATATTTCAGACAGTGTTTTACACCAGAAGTTGGGACATTCTTATTCCCATATGCTCAATACACAATGCTGATGTCATTGGCTATATAAGAGTATTGTATATGCATGTATCTCACCAGGACATGGTAAGACAGTGACCTGGATGTCAGGAAGACATCACATCATGCAATACAAAACAGATTAAAGTGACATGTTTTAATCTGCACACATACATAATGGCATGGTTTGTAGGATCTGTGTTAGCTTGATGAGAAAGCCCTGTGGGGTGTCCTGCAGATGCATGTTTCTGGTGAGCTACATGCAACAGAGATGATGGTACTGTAGTGTTCTGATGATATTATACTGCAGTTGCAGTACTGTCATGCAATCCAGAGATCTGAATGTGATGGCCTGACTTATGATGTGCACCATACGTTTGTACTAGATAATCATTAAAGAGAACAGTTAGAAAGTAAAGAGACACATTGCAGTTGTTGACTTTACAACCTTTACAAGAGAATACACTATAAAGTAGTAAAATGATCATGCTATCCACTATACAACTTGGCAAAGCAAATATAATTCACAGGTACAATTAACATTTAAACACTACAAATGTAGATATGATAAACAATAATGTAGCTAAGCACCCTGTGCATCAGACACAAAGCTTTAGTTTCCCTGAATTCAAAAGAGAGAAATCAGTGATATGGCACAGTTATCATCACTTGCACAGGATGTTGTGGGGTGGGGTGGGGGTTAGGAGGCCTAGGCTGACAACAAAGGTTGCTGTGTGTGTGTGTGTGTGTGTGTGTGTGTGTGTGTGTGTGTGTGTGTGTGTGTGTGTGTGTGTGTGTGAGTAAGAACAGGGAAGTAGGCAGGCTGAACTATGTAACTGTTGTGTGTGTATCTGTAGGGATCCTCCATGTTAAAGTGGTGTATGACAGCATGCATGAACACAGCCAAGCTCAGTGCTAGCTCTACATCTTGGTATGTCAGACAGGTGTGAACTGTGAATGGTAGAGTTGTCAGTTCATTTTTGTAGCCATGACCACGAGACCTGACTCTGCCAGGAGATGCACTGGCACTTCCATGCCCAAGGTCAGATGCACTGCTACTACCTGAATGTGATTGTTGTCTGCTGGATGTGCTCCCTTCATGGGAAGGAACATGACCCCATGGTCTGCCATGTCTGGGTGTAGAAAGCACACTCCCTGATGGTGCAGGTGAAATACTGCCACTATGAGAGCATGATCGGGCATGACCACATTGGCTATCAGCATATGCTGTGAATGACCTATGCCCACATGGATGATGCCCAATTCCCAACAGACGTATCATCACAGACACTGCATGATCCATGATATAAACTCCTCATTCCATCACAGACGCTCCATGTTCCAATGTGTTGTTCTACCGATCCATTGAACTGGCTACACTGTGGAAGCAGTCAAGGATGTCAGACTGTGCCACATCTAGAACCCTGGGCATTTGTCTGGAGCACCTTTCAGAATGTGCTTGTACCTCCATGATGGCCCTAAACATCCATTTAGTGACATGGGAAGACACACCTGCACCAGCTGGAAGAGGGACAGCTGGCCTCCTCTGAGCACACATATCAACCCTCCTGCATTACACTTTGCCAACACTTTGGTTGTGGATAGATTCAACAAATACTAAAGCCACAGTAGCCACACTCCCCTGATCAATGTCCTTGTCCTCAACTTGTCCAATATATCTGGCCTCAGCAGACTGGGTAGGCGCAGACCTACTGAATGTGTCCAGTAAAAATAAAGGGAGCCACATGGTGTCAACCTCTGTGCCAGATTCAACCTCTGCAGCCCCAACTGTGCCTCAATTTGACCATCATCTTCATTAGTGTCTGTTGAGACACTGACATCAGGTGTCAGAGTGCTCACACTCCCACTGTCATGCTCACCCATGATACAAAAGGGAGAAACACAGGAATACATTAATACCTGCACTACTACACTGCAATATATGCTAAGAATAGTACACTGCTGCCACTATTACAGACAGTACAGCTATACATACAACAGGCCTGAGAGGACACACTATAAGATATCTTGAAATTTGTCTACAGTACTGACATAAATGTATTAGGCTTACCATCTGGAGGTCTGCATCTCTGTATTCCTGATGGTCCTGAAATAAGTAAGGCAAGAAATAATGGCAACAGCATCACATTTAACAGTAAAACAGGGGGAAATACATTTATAACTCTATATCTACAGTACCTCAAATGTCAACAAAAATGTGACTGACTACTTCAAATTAAGCTTATAACTACTGTTGCAATCCTAAATCCACCCACCCAACAAACAACTGACACAAACATATACATTACTGAAGTTAGTGCACTATGCCACAGCATTCTAATTGTCATCTAATGAAACATACCTGGAAGCTCCTCTTGGGATGCTGAAGTTGCGCACACATCCATAGCATACTGTGCCATGGATTCCTGGGAGCTGCCCTGGGTGGCAATGTTCACCAGGAATTTCTCAGTGGCAGTGAGAAGTGGTGCTGCAGCAGGGCCTCCACCTGTGACTTGACGATAGCATGCCACTGTTGCTGCACGCCTATGTTCAGCAATTGCCATGTCTATTGCTGCGTGATGCACCTGCTCATATATGCGATTGCATCACCCAACAGTATTAATGTTTGCCACTAGTTCATCCCAGAGGGCTGTACACTCAGCCACATTGGCCTGCCCCCTGGACAGCAGCAGAGCAGCATGTTGCCATAAGGCATCAATTATCAAATTATTTCCTGCATCTGTAAACGAGGGCCTAAGATGAGCAGACATATTGTGTCCTACAAGAGAAAATAATGATAATACATGAGGATCACATAACTATAAATTAACTGTTTACAGATAAAGCAGTAAAGGAAGGCTGTCAGTATTCCCCCTAGATAAACATGAAAGAGTCTGCATATTTCAAAAAATAACAAGGCAGAGGATACAAAACAAGGAGATAACAAGAGAAACATATCCTTGTTTGTGCCATAGCAGTGAGTATAATATGCTCACCCACCCGAAATAACAGTGCAGTCTAGTTTGTGCCCTAGCAGTAACTCATCTTTGTTCCCCCACAGACAAAATGAAAGGCTAAGGACCCATTGTGATAACAAAACATCTTTGAAATCCTAAAAGTGCCTTCAAAGGACCTGTCCCTGTAATATGTGTTTTTAGATGTTCTCAATGTTGTGTACCTGTGAAATGGCTTGACAACCAAGGCCATGCAATCATTACACTTCTAAGTAATGCATACAGATTAAAGTGTGACAAATTTATTTATTCTTAACTACATTCCAACATACGCATTATGTAGATAACAAAATGGGAACATACCTGCTGGAGTGCAATACTCCTCTGTAGAGAAATACTGTGAAGAAATACAGCTGTCGTAGTGAGATGAACAATGTACCAACTCTCTTCAATGTCTGTTTAGCTAGCTACACATTTGCCTTTTCATAATGGTGTACATTATTAATGGAGTGCATCTGTCTTAGTCTGTGCTCCAGAGATGCTAATTACTGCATAAGCAGGTGAATTGCATGCTAATCAACCAATCTTGTGAAGCTGTGCAATAAGATGTAAAGCATCCATGCAGACTCCATGCTGGCTTTTCCTAGGGATTTCACAAAGTGATGGAGTACAGACATAGCATTTACAAGGTAAGTCTTGAACTCATACCAAAATGTATAATACTATTATGGCATGTACTTGTATTTCCCCATGTGGTACAGTAAGTAGATAAAAGATGGGGGATGTGTACAGAATGTCAGGGGGCATGTGATAGAAGAGAGTTATTTCACTTGTATGTGTCCATTTGAAAGTAGCAGTCTTCAGCCATGCAAGATTCTCACATTCATAACTCTCCAAAGTCCTGGTTATAAATGCATGGCCCCAGTTTAGCAGCATTTGTTTGTAATGGAATATCTTTTCTTAGAAAAGTTGTGTCATAATATGACCTCAGCTTAGTCCACCCTTTCAAAAGAACAGTGTACCCTTGAATGTGCCCACCACCAAAAGAACAGTGTATGTTTTTTGTGCCATCCAACCTGACCTTCATTTGCTGACAACTTCATATCATACTATTCCCAGCAAATACACACACACACACACACACACACACACACACACACACACACACACACACACACACACACACACACACACACACACACAATGTAAGGTAAATGAGGTAAACTGGCTTTCAACTGGTCAGATAACTGAATGGCCAAGCAACACAGATTGGTATAATTTCAAGCAATAGTCCTAAAAGGTTATGTGATCACTAAGTGCAGTACATCCAAATCTATGTCATATAATACTTGTATAAATAACAGCTGATGGCTTGATATGAGTTAAAATACATTGTGTAAGATTGTTGTGTGATAAATAACGTAAAGTTGTTTGCTGCCAAGGTGTTTGTGTGGCAAACAGGGATAAGGCACCCATCCTATTTTCCAAAGATGCATTGGAGTGAGATTGGAAATCCAGACCTCTGCAGACATATCTCCTGTGTAGTAACAAACTGTATTTCCCCATTTTCTATCCTTCTGTCTTAATTTAGTGGGTGATGGGGGAGTGCATTGTTTGCACAATGTGGCGCTTAGCACAAATAAGTTTGGCTATGCTAATCACTTTTGTGTGTAGAGAGCACTGCGCAAAATGGATAGCTGGACCATCCAGGTAGTAGACAAGACCCAGGCAGCCAAAAAAAAAAGAAATCAGATGCTTTTTAGTAATGGAATTATGCATCATGTAAACCCACTAAACACTGTTGTGCTGAGGTTAACAGCAAGAACTTAACACAAAATACTAACTTAGGGGATGTTATGTAACATCCTCTGTGGCAGCAGGTGTTAAGTCTATGGTTGAAGTCTAGATGATCCTGGGTTTGAGTACAAGGCATACCTCTCAACTGTACAGATTTTTGCCTCGTATTTTTTATCTGTTCCTCACAGAAATTGTGATTTTCTGGAAAATCACAGGGATGATCTAAGGATTGACGTCACAAAATAATGATATACATTTGTGTTTCAACCTTCATATCCTTCAGAAAAATGCATGCTAATACAAAGCATGTTATTCTAGCTACTTTCTAAGTTTATAAGAGCAATATTTAAAACCTGCCCCTATTTTTGGGTCTTTGTCCCCCATTCTGTCAGGCTTTGTCCAGATTTTTTGAGCTAAGAGTTTGAGAGGTATGGTACAAGGTGTAAAGTCTTTGTTTTAGTGTTTTGACATTGCAATATTTAGCAATGAACTGACACATAGAGAAAGGATTTCCCAGCTTTCCTGTGGTAATAGTTGTCAGCACAGGACTAACATCCATATAGTCCATGGTTCGAATTCAGCGTATGTCATTCAATTTTAATGTTGTACCAATTCACATTATAGTCACTCTCACTTGGATTCCCTTCAGTTGATCGAACTTCCAAAATTCTGAACATCATATGACCATATAGCCAACATTTCCAAAGGTCGAACAGTGTAAAGGGAGATTGCTGTACATTGTAGAACAGGTAACTTGCAATTTTCTTCAATGTAGTGTGATCTCGGATTTGGTATATTTAATTAGTAGGGGATGTGGTAGGAGCAGGTTGCCCCACTGCAAAAAAAAAAAATCATTATTTTTTTTTTCTTTTTTCTTTTAGTTTTGACCTTCCAAGATGTCGGTTATATAGTCTTGGCCATATGACATTCGGCATTTTGGAAGTTTGATCAACTGAAGGGGATCCCTCTCACTTATAGCTGGTAACCTAGTGCAGCGTATATATTATTTATATGACTTAGGACTGACATGGTAATATTGTGTCAGTTATGTAATTATTTAGTTAATAACAAAAGTATGACTGTGGGTATAATGTGTACTATGCTCAGGCAAATATAATTCCTGCTATGTGACTTGGCATGCCCTTACCATTGGACCAGCACAGTTTTAGAATTGCCTGTAAGTAAAGAACATAGAAATCGCATTAGTTACTAAACTTCTGCATCTCTTACCATTGTGCAAACACGTTACACCCTTTGCACCCTGTTTGTGTGACTGTAAGAGATGCGCAGCTTTTCAAATATTACAATATCTAAAAGTGCACCCTCTGAGTAAATGCAATACATGCAGTTGGTGGGAAAATATCATTCTACATTGGACATGTTCTGTGACAGACATGCAAGGCATTTTTGGACAGGGTTTGAGATGTAGGGCTTAAAGGTGGGGTGTCTAGGTGTCCAGAGTGTTTATCGGACACTTAATGAATGACCATGGGCTCCAGCTCCTGCAGAGGCACAATCATGGCTCACTATCAAGGACAGACACATGGAATAGTCTGACCCAGACTCTGACCAGTGCTTCCGGTATTCCACACACTGTTAAACAGTGTAAGAACCACTACCGAGATTTCCACAGATTGTCCAGTCTTTGTATAGTTACAGATATAACTACGGTTCTCAGTTAAATAATTGCATAAGGGTTGAGGACTGCCATCACTAAATAATGTCAGACATGTGAGATTCAGACCCCAGACCCTTCTGAAAAGTCATGTAAGTGCAAAACCTGTTACGGTATCACCTTAATAAGATTGCAAGAGCAAGTATGTAAGAGTCATCCCTATTTTTCGGACTTTGGCTCCCCATTACATTTGACTTTGTCCACATATATTGTGGTAAGATTTTGAGGCCTATGAATACAGAACTATAAAATAGAGCATACATTTCAGAACTGTAAAATGAAAGTATGCATGCAATACTCTGTGGGAACACAGAGCACTACGGTAGTAGAGAGCAGTCAGTAGTTGGGGGTTCAAACACCACAATTACCAAATGAGCAAGTACTGTGTGTGGTATTGTCATTATTATTGCACTGTAACTGCAGACCTCTCTAGCAGTGGTATAACTGGCCTGCTGGAAAATTTAATTAGTAGAACTGGAGCCTGCAAGTGGGAAATATATGCAAACATCAAGGATTGCAGGCTGAAATCTGTACTGTAGTGTGCATCTGTTATTAACCAGGTATTCAGAAACATTAAAAAAAAGTTTTGTTTACAGTTTGCACTGCTTATAGTAAAGGACAGAGTGAAATAGTTGTATCACTGCTTTGTATGTCATGTATGATGTTACTAATATTCTCCCTTTTTTTCTCACTCTACACCCCTTATGTTCTTTTTTTTCCCTTTTTTTTCCACAGCACAATGGGATAGGCCTGTCCCACAGAAGCAACCTGCCTCCACTCCACCAGCTACAGCACCACATCTCAGCACATCAGGACACATCCTGGTAACTCCCCCTCTGTTGCCCCTGCATGACCTGGGCCCTCAGGTAGTTCTCCACAACAGGATAGGCCAGTGGTTTCCTCTAGGAGCAGTGGCAGAGGTGGTGATTTCATCACCTGCAATGAACTGCCATGGTTATTAAATAGGTTTGTGCACCACACAGTTGGTGCATGCCTATGCCAGGTGGAGACACTGCTCTCTATCATTGTGCTGAATAATACAAGGAGATGCAGATGTCAGACACTGCAGCCATCATTGCAATGAGGTGACAGTAATGACAGTCCACTGGGTGAGGACTCTACTCTCACTGTCTCCAAACTTGAAGTCTATGGGCTGTTGATGCCCCCCCCTCTCCCCAGCCATGGTGTTCATCCCCCTCTTGCGTCCTTTACCATCCCCTTGTCTTGTCTTGTATTTCCTGTCTGTCTGCCATTGCTTCCTTACCTACCCACCTTACCTTACCCACCATACCTAGGTCCCTACCCCAACATTCCTCTTTCTCTGCCAAAAAGAAAAAAAAGGGCACCTGTCCCAAACAAATATCATCCCATACATAGGTCTCCATTTCACACACACCACTTTCTTCATGACACCCTTGATTTGGTCCAGTTGGCTATACAACATGATTGTGTTGTGGTCCCTTTTCTCTCTGGGGATGACAATCCAAATTCAGCTAATATTCCTCATATATTATCAGGTTTTGTTGCTGTAGAAATGGATAGCTATAGTTCTTTCCTGCACCCTTCCTGCACATTCCTGCCCTCCTGTCATGGTGTTTTTTCTCTGCTTGCTCCCCATTTCAACACTTTGAAGACTACCCAGTTACTAACAGATGAACACTGTAGTACTGATCAGATTGCAGCCAGCAATCATTCATGTGTGCATATATTGCACATATGGCTGGTTACACGTGACAGCAGGCCATTCATGCCAGAGGTATTGAGTTCTGAGAGTAACTTGCTATAATGATGATTAGCTAACAGTATTGTGTATGCAATGATGACAACATAACACTATTGTACACACTATTGTATATTTGTGATGTGTGGTCTTTGAACCCACTACCGCTGACTACTGTAATACTGTATTTTCTTTTGGACTACAGACTAATGCATGCATATTTTCCTTTTACGCTTTATACATGCCTGCTCACTGTTATTTGAGAATCTGAAATGGTTGCTTTGTACTAAAGGGTAAGGCATGCATATTTCTGTTTACAGTTGAGATATGCATGCTCAGTTATATACAACTGTCTGAAATAACAAGTAATCTGTCTTTAACAGTTAAAGCTACAATAACAGTACCTTTTATATGCATACATACCACATGCTTCTCTCATCCTTGCTAGGTGTCCTCCATGAGACCTCACACTTGAGGCCCTTTCTTCAGCAGCTGGAAAAGAAAAAGAGAACAGAATGCCATTATGAATATCAGTTATGACTATATTCAGCTATAACTTTTACTATTGGTCAATGCATTTTATACCTACACATCTGTGAAATGTTCCATGCTCAACATTCCCTGATCCACTGATCAAGAGTATCCCTCTTCCTCCTATGGAGATCGTCATAATGATGATGACACTGTACACCAGTACGTGGGATACCTGTCACACTGGTCAAAGCCCTAGTCAATCTAGTCCAGGCTTCAGACTTATACTGAGAACTTTAGTAGTCCTTCTGCAATAAACATGTGCCAAGCTCCTTAACTAGGAACCCAACAAAGACTATGGGCGCCTGAACACACCAACGCTGCACTCAAAAGCACACACCCTCTCCAACACCAGCCATGACTCCTAAAGCTCAAGCTCAATGTTTAATGAGCATTTCCTGCCAATTCCACTTTAAATATGTGTTTTCCCACTAATTGCATGTATTACACTTACTGACATTATGCACTGTCTGTTTTTTGCTACAGTTGCAAAAGCTGCACCCCGCTTATCATAATATAAACACGGTAAGCCAGGGTGCATCTGTTTTGCATGATGGTAAGTGATGTGCATCAGTGGGCAACAAAAAAATAAGTAAATAAGCAATGCAATTCCAAGGATATTTGATATACAGCTGCTTATCTAGCTCTGTTATTCAAATGAGATTACTGAAATATACTTGCATGAACATAGTACACATTATACTCAACAGTCATACTTTTCATAATACATGCAAGATAGCCATATAAATTAATAGGTAAAAATAACTGACACAACATTAGTGTCTCAGCCCTCATACTTGTAAATATTAATGTCAGCTACACTATGTCAGTTGTTGTGAGTGAGAGTAAATATGACTTGATGTGGAACAATATTAAAAGTGCATGGCATATGTGGTTTACAAACCCAGGACCATGTGTACAGTAGTCCTAAACTTACAGCTCTTGCCACATGAAGGTTGAGAAAACACTTGTCTATGTTGCAGTTCATTTGTATAATTTGCAATGTCAACACAGTAACAGAAAAGTTGGCTCGCCTTGCACTAGAACCCAGAACCATTTGCTCTTGTGACCCAGACTTATCACCTGTTGGCACAGGATATTAGTATTCATTATTAACTTGATGGTGTTAGCACAGTGCAGCCTCGCTTACTGGGTTTGTGTAATGTCCAGTGGTACTAATTGAATGCATCTAGCTTCTATTTTGGACTGTATGGGTCATGTCTGATACATGGGTGGTCCAGTCTTGCAAACAACCTAAGCATCACACAAACATGTGAAAAACAGAAAATATAAAAACTACAGAATGTGCAAACAAGCTAAGCATCGTACAAACATGTGAAAAAAAAAGCAGAGAGAAATGAAAAACAATAAAATATATGAAATTAATAAATGAAAAATGACATATCTATGGCAGGGTCCCTTGTATAAGTTTTCTCTATTTAAATGTGTTTGTGACCCTGAGAAATTTAGAACAAGGGAAAGCAATTGCTGTCATACCTCTCAAATGTACAGATTTTCACAAAAATGTCCAGATTTGTAATTTATATTTTTGGTCTGTATCTCATAAAATTTGTGTTTTTGTTTTGGCAAATCATTGGGAATTGAATTCAGAAAATAATGACAGACATTCAAGATTCAGATTTCATACCCTTCAGAAAATTCATGCTAATGCAAAACCTGTTATTCTATCAATGTTTTAAGTTTGTAAGAGCAGTATTTAAAAATTGGCCCAATTTTTTGAGCCTTTGTCCCCCATTAGTTATAGCTTTGTTCAGATTCCTTGCTGTAAGAGGTTGAGAGGTCTGATTGCCATGCTGCAGACAACAACCTTACACATAAATGCTATCTGCATTCTCAAAGTGGCTTTGTGGCTGTAAAAACACAGTTGCTTGCTGCAAAGCCTTGTTTAAGCACACAATGCATCATTAATATGCATTGCACGGCACTGCCACAGGCACAACTTTGTGTACATGGAAACACTCCTTGCAGGCTCTACACGAACCCTACACAGAGTTTCTTGAATCCTGCAGTATATCTTTACTGTACACCTGCCTTCCTTTTTTTCTGTTCTGTTTTGTTGGGGAATAAAATGCAGCTTGACAAGCAGTTCCTTATTATCAGGCTAACCTATTCCAGGATCTACTTACCATGTAATTGATCACACACGAGGAAAACATTTCTCAGTTCTAATGCATTGTTTTCTCTACTTGACAATATCCAGATTTAATGTGGTAAAAACTAAATTTACATTTAGCCAGGTAGCAATGTATTGCTTTGAATAGGCTAGGAAAGGCATACTCACCTATATTTTTTTGTTTTGGCTATACATACACATAGAATAAAAATGTAAAAATACTCTCAGCTATGGCTGAATATTTACTTATTTGTAGTATGCTGACAAGAATAAAGGATTGATCCGAAAAGAACAATTTCAGCCATCACCTGGGCACAGAGAGAAAACACTTAAAAATGTAAAAGATTACAGATGTAGGAAGCCTTACAGTACACAACATATATAGGTGGCTTGACAACAAGGGAATATGCTATAGGGCATGCATATAGAACATGAGTAATACTTGAGAAATGGTTATAAGCTTTGCAGGGATTGTAAAATGTCTGCATATTAACTTAAGTAAATATGCATATAACACAGCTATGAAAAGCTTGAGAAAGTAATATTATACAACTGTTAGCAGTGTAATGCATTATATTCAAACCATGTTATATAAGTAGCCCTAAAAGCATAGCACATAAATTAAGATGAGGATTATGTTCAAGAAGGGATAATGCATTAATGTAGTTTTGTATTTAGAAATGTGAACAGATTGGATGGAATAGAGGAATTGTTAGCAACAGAACTGCATTAAGGTGAAGACTGGGTTAGGGTTGCCAGAACAAGACAGGTATTTAGTTGTTATAAATTATGTGAAACGGACAAATGAAGGTTTGTTAACTTTTGCTATACACCAGAGGTCAATTTCACTGTTTCGGATTTCAGGGGACAGTGCATCTCAGGGATGTGGGGCAAGAATAAAGATAATCATTAACAGTCAGGGAAGTTGGTTAGATAAGGAGAGAGTTAGTTTGATTTTTAATATTAAATGATATGCTTTTAGGATGAAGTAGTTTAGAACTAGCTAAGAGATGTTTTTGTGGGATGAGTTTGAGTAAAAAGTAATATGAAGAATAAGGACTACACGTTTCTTAACTAGGAACCATTTGGCTCAAAAAGGAGTTGTGCAGTGTTGTTTGCTCTTGAGTGATAGTAGAGTAAACCTACAGATATATTTATTAAGGATTTTAGGTAATTTCATTTGGATTTTGGATTAGGAGTATGTGAAAAGGAAGAGTCTTTATTAGATCTACATTTGATGAATGTCTTATCCAATAGTTTTGCTTACTAGTGATATAAAGAAACAGAAAAGGGTCCAGATAGCTATCTAAATGTTTGTGCAATACCTGTGGCAAGGGTTAGTGATAGAGTTTTATCTTGTATTGGTAGCAAAGATAATAATGTTTGTGTTATTCTAAAAGTTGAACTTACAGAAAGAGTAAGTCCTTTGAGGTTTTTTAGGGGGACATGTTAAGGAACAAATGACTTCTGAACACCTGAAGATGACTAAATTGTCATTGCAAATTACAGAACTGGATGCATTAGGTGAGCCAGAGAGAATTAATGAAAATAGATATAAAAAGTTGAGTCAGCCCTGTCCCCTGTAATATTCTACTAATGAGTGATGCTTTGGAAAAAGGCTAGATACAGACAGCAAAGGAATGGTTTTAAAGCTATCTGTTGAATTAGTTAACTAAAATGGGCCAATTGTAAAGGCATAGAGAGACATTAGGTAGGATTTGGCTGTGTAGATAAAAAACAAATAATAATAAAACTATTAAGTGTCCTGAGTCCATTGACGTGTGCAGAGGCACAGAGAGTTAAATGTACTATGACTCTTCTTCTGTCAAGATTTAAGGCACACTGTTTTTCAGAAAGAATGTTGCTGTCTTTGAGAATGTGCTAAGGATTTGATTGTACTTAGCCATTTCAAGACATTTGATGAGGAAGGAAACAGAGTGAATGAACCTAAGCTCATTTTTTGCTACTTTATTTTTGAAAGCAATATAATAATGGTGTTTTTCCTGTGTATACTAACTTTGTATGGATAAGGGCTAGATGAAATATTAACTGAACTTCAAGATGGATATAGTCTTTGCAAAGTTTAATTAGTCTTAGAAGAAGCAGTCAGCTCAAGGTCCAGAAGTTTGTCAACTGTTTTAAAGGAGACTTTTTTGAGGAGTGGTTGGGTGGTAAGGAGGGGACAGAGAGAAATTGCAAAGATAGAAGTGGGTATTGAGAAGGAGGTAGTGAATCCAGCTTTGAGCTTCTCTGTAGAAAAGGAATCACTAGTCAGAATAGTTTTGGACCTGTTGAACATTGTGTTAATTTCTGTCCAAAACTTCTTTTTTCAAATTTGAAAATGCCTGTTATTTTGTGGTACAGATCAGTCTTTAGTCTCCAAATAATCTCTTTTTGTACTGACATCTGAGAGATATGTAGGTGTTTAGTTCTTTACAAAGAGCTCAGATGTTGCTTCTCAGTTTCATCTGCTACACAATGTTGTCAGAAAGACAGAGATGCTGATTTTTTTTGTTATTAAGGATAGGTAGGTGAAAAGCACATTAGTATAATCAGTATCAGAGTTTTGTGAGAACTAAGAATGGTATCAGTTGAATACTGAAAGTTAATTTTCAAGAGTACGGATTTGGTTGGAAGATTTGCTTCTGAATGGAATAAGAAGTGATGGGACCTTAATGTTATTATTATGGCAGAAGAAAGTGGTGGAGAAGTGACCAATGAGGTGATGTGATTGCACAGTTGTCTGTATTTTTGTTTTCTTCTTTCTGATAACTACATCATGTGGTGAATGGTTAGATAAAGGTGAACTGGTCTAGTACAATCATTCACTGTGAGGGATAGAACGTCTGTAAGAAAGTTGTCAAAACTTGATATATACATTCTCTAAGATAAGGAAACCATTTACTTGACAGGTAAGTGATATGTGTGAGAAGAGCAGGCAACTGAAGTCAGCTAACTAGGAGGCAATATATTAAGGGAAATCTAAATTTTGAAAGCTTCATAGGAGGTCAGACTTTTACTCATCTGTGTCAGAAGGCATATTTATCTGTATGGAATTTCATATCGGATTGAAATAAAATCAGGTGGCTTCTTTCAATGTGTTTATTTGACTTGCTTTTGAAGATATGTGTGAAGTTTGTGAAGAAGAAATTCACTGGGTGTCAGTCAGGCTTTAACATGTTTTGCAAGCATCAACAAGGTCAACACTTTTATGTAGGATCTGAAAATAGATGGAGTTTATTTTATTGTTGAGTCCACCACAAGTAAGTAGGCCAAATTTTAGTCAAGTTAGATAATGATCACTGCTGTGGTTGAAGTTCGAAAGTAGAGCTCTTTGAAAAAACATTGTATGGTGGTCAAGCATTTGGGTCAGTGTATCCTGAAAATAGTATTCTAATAAAAAGAGAAGTATGAGTTAGAAGAATGCATGTCTATTAATTTGATTCAAATTTTTTTTTAATGGTAGAAAAATGTGCTTACAGAAGATGAAAGCTGGAGAAACGATTGCAGGCAAAGCTGTGAATTGTGTGCTTAAACAAGATAATACAGACTGACAGAAAAAAGACGTGAGACTAGACAGTCACAACATTTTAATAAACTTAGTGACCTTATGAAATTAAAGTACAAAATTTAAATAAAGTACAGTATAGCAAGAACAATTAAGTAAAAAAAGCAATAGACTATAAAAAATTTGCATGAACCCGTGAGTAAAGTATCGTCAAAACTGAGCCAGAAATATGTTGCGAAATCAAAACATAACTAAAAACTTAATGAAATTCTAGGTAAAAGATAGAACAAAGAATACAAGGCTGTCACATGATGAAGAATGCACACACTTCATTGACATAAAGGGATAAAGCCCTAATTATGGGCCAGTCATCCCAGGTTCAACTGAGCAGCATCAAGGTTACTCGCTGATAATGGTCACTTAGAGGAGACACAGTAAAGTAAGGGGAGTTGCCCTCAGATGATCTAACAAACATGGGATGCAGGGCAGGGAGTTGCTGTAGCATTTAAAGAGAAAATAAAAGAAAAAAAAAGAAGGTGGAAGTGGAGAAGGATGAGGCCCAAAGACACCATTAGGATCCATGACCAGCCCCAACACATCAGAAGTAAGTTGAGGGGGTGTAGAAGATGAGCCTTTAGACCTGGCATGGGTGAGGGGTACGGGATGATATACCAATGGTGACCAAAAAAAAATAAGAATTCACATAGTTATCTGCCTGTAACCACTCACATTTTTAGGCAGAGTTCTTTGACTCCAATTTTGATATAAAATATGGAGTGGCAAATGATACTTGATAAAGCTATTCAAGGGTATGGGCACTAAGATTACAAAAACCTTGTAATTCTTCAAATTGTTTATTGATGTGATGAAGAGACTATAAACTTTATGCCTACATTAACAGATTTGTATGCTCTTAGTAAAAAAATATTAGCATTAGCATGGCCTGCTGTGAACTGTTTGTAAAAGTTTTATTTTCTTGCAAATTGAAAAATGTTCTTATCGTTAAGAATGTGATGTAAGTAACCTATTAGATAATAAGGAACATATTTGGCAGACTGTTTTTATGTACTTATTCATCTCCTAGCATCAGATAGGTAATTTGTATGAAATCTACCTTGCAAAACTCAAAAAGTTAAGTTGTTAGGCTGTTGTCTTTGCATTTTGTTTTAATGGGATAGAAAGAAGTGTTTACACTACAGACCAACATTTTTTTTAATCTGTCTTTCACTGCTGAGTTACATTTTCTTTCTAGCCAAAAATGTTAATATCTTGAAGCATAACACACACCCTATTGACAGTGAATGATTTGATAGGTAGAAGGCCTTTACTGAGTCATTTGGGCTCCTCTGACATGAAGTTAGTACAGTGGCACAGCAAATAGCATTGTCACCTCATAGCAAGGGGATTCTCAGATCGATTCTTAGCTGGGGTGTCTTCTGTGTGGAGTCACATTTCTCTGAGTGCTCTGCTTTCCTTCCATGCTCCAAAGACATGTAGTAGGGGGAGCAGACACTCTAAACTGGCCACAGGTGTGAGTCTGTATCTGCATGTGTGAGGTATGGAAGGATAACAGTGGCAGGGCTACCCACCTGATGGTGTGAACATTGCCTCTAGATGATGGTCACTGTTGATGTGAGATCCCAACTCCATGTGCAAATATGGAAAAAAAGAGGTTGTAGATGTATTCTGGCTCCAGTGGCTAATCTGTCATCTGTGTGACTAAGAATTTAACCAGTAATTTTTACAAAAACTATTTTTGTGAAAGAGTTAATTGTACTTCATACTACATGCAAATCAGGAGCAGATGGGTTGGTCTGTAAGAATCCACAGAAAGATAGTTTTTACTTAAGGGTTAGGGTTAAGATGGGTTTGGTGAACAAAAGAGGTGTTTTACCTGGGGCACCAAAATCCCATTTTGTAGCCTTGTGCTCAGTGAAAATAAGACATTTAGAGATTAGTTTTCTCAGTATAAAAGGATACCTGATTGG
>NC_056744.1:257925322-257992822 GCF_019279795.1 Protopterus annectens | reverse complement strand
ATGTCTCCAACAAACTGAATAAGTCATTTGACTAAACTAAGAAATTTTATAGGAAATAATAAATATTCTCTGTATCCATTTCGACATAAAAACTTTACAGTATAAACCTGAAGAAGTTTGACAAACTGTTGTAACAACTGAATCACTCAATCCAATACTATCTCATAAGTTCCAGAATTTTGCATCAAAATTGTTATTTATAATTAAATTATGCAACTTGGACAAGCTTCCTTTGTTATTTAATTTACCTTTGATGATAGCATCCATATATTCAGATAAGGGGGGAATAGTGTTATGTTCCTCTTTACTAATATTATGTACAAAGTTATTTAATTTCTAACTGATGCATAATATTAACTGGTTAACAAATTCATTCAACTGACAAACTTTCCTTAAATATTCTGGTGACTTAGCTTTTCCTTTTTTCAAAGCAATCAGACCATAATAGTAATCCATTTCTTTCTAGTAAGTTCAGTTTAACATTGTTCTATGTTTCCTTAAATCTAGAGGTGTGTGGAATTAGAAAGCACAAAGATTTCCATTTTTGGAGTTTTAAAAACAATTGTTTGTTTTAGAATTGATTTCATATACACAGAGTCTAAAGAGTGAAATTAATTCCCTTCTAAGGTAAATGATATTAAAGAGATAATAGGATTCTTATATATTTCTCATTTATCATATTTAATAAACTTATAAGAATTTAGTATAATCTGTTCTTGAATGTTTTTCCATTGACTATTGTAAGCTGAGTCTATCCAGAGTATAATACAGTTAAATTTTTTAGCAATAGAATAAGATTCTACATTTGGGAAGCTAATAGCACCATACTCCCTTAATCTTATGGTATATGCCCAGTTTCTCACTGTAGTGTGACCCTGGAGTTACGATATATTGTTAAGGGGGGGTGGGGGCGAAGCTCCTACAAAGTTCAGTTTCACTAAACAATATCAAATCAAACCACAACATATCTGATCAAATTAGAGGGGGCTTTGGCCCCCACACCCCCTAATGTGGGAGGGCTGCTCCCCCCCACACCCCCAACAATATATCCTAACTACAGGGTCACACTGCAGTGAGGAACAGGGAATATACCTGCCAGTGCTGTTTTTCGGTCAAATGAGTTTTCGGTCATATAGGTTTTCAGTCAAATGAACTTTTGGTCATATGGTCTCAGTCAAATGGGCTTCAGACATATGAACTTTCGGTCATATGTTGTGAACCCGCATAGCTATATCTATATATATATATATATATATATATATATATATATATATATATATATATAATTTTAGTAAGTATTAACTTATGCTCAAAAGACAAAAAAATATTCATTCCATTTTACCATTCCATTTAACAGTTCTTCAATTATTTTTTTAAGAACTGTATTAATAACCTTACTCACATCTTGATAGATTTTTATTCCTAAATATTTTAGTTCTTTTACTTCTAAATGATATTTATATTTATCTTTAAACTTATTATCTAGTAACTGATTTATCACTAAAGTTTCAGTTTTATTATTATTAAATTTCAACAGCAATACTTCTTGAAACTTTTCAATTTCCTCATCTATTTCTTCTGCTGAATAATTTAAATCTCCTTCAGTCAGTAAAATATCACCTGCAGAAAGCTACATTTTATATTGACAATCCTTGTTATTTGAGAATCCATCATTTTTATCATTGCTTTATATGCTATAAGCTAAGGGTTTGATACCTAATGCAAGTAGTAGAGGGGCAAGGGACACCCTTGCTTTATACCTTCATTTAAAGTGAATCCTTGAGAAATGTAAGATCTAGTTTCAACATATGTTTTGGAGTGTCTGTACATTTTTTTTTATATATTCTAATAAATTGTTCTGGAAATGCAATATATATATATGGGTTCACTTCTAAATCGTGAATTTCAAAATCTCTAAATTCAAAATATTGAAACCAAAATCTCTAAAGCTCAAAATACTGAAAACTCAAAATATGGAATTAACACAGGACAACAACACTAAGTATATTGCAGCACATCTAGATACAGAAGCATATTACTCTTCTCCAAGTATAGGCAATGGGACAAGCTCCCCTGCACCCTCCATGTGTGGGGGGCTGCGCCCACCTCACCCCATGCTACTTAAATATATCAATTTCAGTATTTTGAGTTTTCAATATTTTGAACTTTAGAGACTTTGGTTTCAGTATTTTGAAGTTAGAGATTTAGAAGTGGACTCATATATATATATATATATATATATATATATATATATATATATGCACATTACAGATATTATGAGGAGCACATCTGTTACTTTTGCAATGTACATATTCATCCATCCAGCCATCCATCCATCCACAGCCCCTTTTTTCCCATTTTTGCATATGGAGTTGGGGTGTCACTTCAACAGTGACAGTCATTTAGAGTCAAGGTTTTCCCTGCCTGGTAGGTAATTCTGCCACAGTAGTTCTTTCCCATCATACTCTCCCATGTACACTCAGACCTATAGCCAATTTAGAGTGTCTAATCCACCTACTGCATGTCTTTGGAAAGTAGGAGAAAACAGAAGCATTTGGAGAAACCCACACAAACAAAGGGAGAGCATGCAGACTCTGCACAGAAAGTACCCCTTCCAAGAATTGGACCAGGGAACCTCTTGCTGATAGGCAACATATCTGTATCTATCTATCTAGCTATATATATATATATATATATATATATATATATATATATATATATATATATGGAGAGAGAGAGAGAGAGAGAAAGATTGCTAGATAGACAGATAAGGACTGCTGGTTGTAATTTCAGTGTATTTCTTTTTGGTAAGTACTGTTCTTTTCTCTAATGTTTGTGTATGAGATCAATGAGCAGTGGGATATGGAAGTGTCTCCTATTCTCCACTATTGTGCAGTTTTAGAATTGGCATATATAGCTGGGGGAGAGGGGGACATAGTCCTCCATGTTGGTGGTCTAGGGATGCTTGCCATTCCCCCAGCAAGAAATTTGTGTTTCTCTTTTATTTGCTTGCTTCTGACCTATATGCAGTCAATATATTTTTGCATTGTGATGTGTCTCAGCAATTTGCTTTATCATTGAAACCTAAGACAATCATAGACAATTACTCTCTTTAATGCAGTGTTGAAATTATGAGGACTTAATTGTGATCTTTGAAATATCAGACGTGGAAGGCATCACTGTGAGGGAATATACATTATTTGTAATGCTCAGAGTATTCTTCTTGTGAGGTGCATTTAGTCTTTGAATTAATATATTTAATTAGAAGTACAGAGGGTGTTGCACTCCCATGTCTGAAGGTAAAGGGGTAAAAATGCTTTAATAGATACAATGGTAAGCCTCAGAATTCACTGCATTTTTTATGAGAAACCATTTAATTTTCAAAGTGGTGGGACTCATAAAATAGAGCCTCAGACTTTTTATATGCAGCTAATACAGTGCATACTGTATGCAAATGTATAACCATATATTATTTTAAAGTTCAGAACATTCTGTCATGGTTAAACTTTTCATATTATATCACTCAAGGGCAAATGGTGTTTTTAAATGCTAAGCTCTCTTTCATTCATTCATTAATTTTGCAGTAACTCTTAATCCATTTCATGATTGCAGGGAAGATGGAATTGATCCCAGGATTCAGTGGACACAAGACAGTCAGTCAGATTCAACAAACTCCATGCAAGAATAAGACAATTGTTGCACGGAGTAGTTCATGTCTGTTTAGAACAGCAGCAGGACTTATATATTCATGAAGGCACACTGCTGTACTTGCTATATGGACACGGTCCGTGAACAAGTGCAGTGGGCATGTCCAAGTAGTGCAAGGACACTGAACACACCCCCTGCACTCAGAAAGGGCCACAATGCACTTTTTAGGCTGAACTGGCATGATATTAGAGATTTACTCTAATATTATACCAGTATCTCATGTCCATGGACACTGAAATGAAATACAGATCATTTTAGTGTCCTCAGTCACTGAAATAAACATTGGCAACAGGAAAGCAATGCAGGGGATGTGTGACAGGTTCTGTGACATACCCCCTACATTGTTAAATTGCTGTATGACACTTCTGCAACCTGCTAAAGCAGGAAATGCATGCAACTGCACACATAATGGGAGCTAAATCCCCCAAAAGTGATAAAACACACATATAGCCCTCACAAACATAGAAAGTTGATAGAGAATAAGTCATGCATTAGCATGAATTATGGAAGGATAGAAGTCTGAAAGCAAATGTATGCCAATATTCCCTTACTGCAGTGCATGTTAAGATAGACACAAATGATGGGGGGAATAAATAATACATTAGGGACACGCCTGAAAAATTGCCCTCACACACTTAGAAAGTTGATAGATAGCATATGTATTAGCAGGAGTCCCTGAAGGATAAAAGCCTGAAAGCCAAATTATTGCCATTATTTCATGACTGCAGTCCTCAATGCGTTGTTAGAACACCACTAGACTCAATTATATAACATAATAATATAAAAATAATATAAACTTTTATTAACAAGCCTAAGGAATGTTTAAGTGTAGCTAAGTGGGTGTCCATGTTATGGCCATCCACTTAGCATAGCTTAAACATCCCCTAGGAGATAAATGCAAATATAGAGGTGAAATTTCCAAGCTGAGATAGTGTAGTGGGCAGAGTTCTGGCTATACATGCAGGCATTCACGGTGCAAATACCAAGACGGACAACTTATTTTTCTATGGGAATGTAGCGTTAAAATTATTTTTGTGAACTTAAATTATGTAGCAACTTTTTTTTTGTCAATCAGGGTAGTATAGCAGGTCCAAAAGTGAGATGTCAGTCTCAAAAAGATGTGAAACCCCCATATAAACACAAGTGCCCCATATAGTATAGTCACACAAGAATATAATTTAATGAAAGCACATAGGATGATGTCATGGAAGGTAAACATAAAATTCTAATATGTCAGTAATGAGGAATCAATCCCACAATCCTGATGCATTATAAAATAAAATGTGAGTAATGCTAAGTACTGCTCAGCTATGCTAACCTGGTGTAAGCATTGCTGAAATGTAAATGCTAAGCAATAAGTAGCCAAGCTAAGCTGATTTGCGCATTGGTAAGCAGTGCTCAACATCTATCTCTTTAAGCATTGCCAACTTTAGCTAAGCAGGTTTTCCAGTTGCTTAGCTTAGCTCAACATATTCAAAATGGTCCAATGATGGCAATGGGAAGGAATTAAGCTCTATTTAAACCTTACAGGTGGGAATACAGCCATAACCAGTTGTAGCTCATCCTTGCAGGCACTATGGCTGGTGTAAGAGATGGTTAACACTTTCCGGTGTAATGCTAGGGCATTCAGTAGTCCAAGGTCATGGTTGAACTCCTAGTGAAAGACCATGAGGAGAGAATGCTGCAGGGCCAGTATCAGGGCTCCCAATACAAAATGGAGGCCTGGGACCATCTCACACATGATCTCACCACTGCTTCTGATATCCCTCGAACTGCTGAGCAGGTCCGGCACCATTTTGCTGATCTCAAGAATAGGAAGAGGGAGGTCTTAGGCCAGTGGACCCAACACACATAGGCACAGAATGTCCCAGAAGTATGTAAGTATCAGTATCAATTAGTATTTACCAAAGTCCAGCCTGTGTATGTGATCAATAGGTATGCATAAATGTTTCTTTATCTCCTGTACAGCTGCAGATGAGAGGGCTATGGGCATAGATGCCCATGTCAGCAGGTTGCTAAGGCTGTGCTGGGAGGTTAGTGAGTACAAATCTGGCTTGCAGTATTCAGGGCAAATAAATAGGAAGGAGTATAATGTCATCTGCCAGTAGGTTAAAATGTGTACTGTGTGTAATGAATAACCAAGATGTTAGCAGAGTAATAGTGATGTACAGGATATCTATCAATAAAAGTTCCAGCACCCTTCAATAAAAGTAAACCCCCCAGACTGTTGTGTTTACTTTGGTATGTGGTGGTATTAATCTAAATGTGTACAGGTTCTGCACAGCAACTATGGCTCTGACAGCATGAATTAATTGAGGCTCATCTGACAAAGATTGTGGAGGTGTAAAACAGGAGATCAACTATATGAAATATTCCATGCACCAAGATCTGATCACTAAATAGTAATCTGTAAACTAGTATACTGTATCCCCTACAGCAGTGCTTAATGTTAACCATTGATTTTCAGATTGCTATATGCCAAAGTATTAATACACAGTACAAGAACTATCTGCCATGCATGAATGTCAGAATTACAAGGTCAGACTGTCCAACCAAGAGAGTAGTAGAAAACAGTCAAACAACAGACAACAGTTCCTCAAAAGCTCATTGTGTTGAAGCACAGCCTTGTTTTACCTTTTTGCACAAACAGGCATGGTTCAAATCCAGTGAGTGGTAGTAAGCTGTATGCATAACTTCACCCAAGAATATGTGAATATGTGTCAAAACAGTCAGGTACTGTTAACAGAAAATTCCTCTACAGGTCTGCCATGTAATGAAATGCTTCTATTAGCTGTAAGAAAGTTGTACTAATACACTGTGTACAACACTTCCACTGTCCAACCCCAGGGCTGCAAATGATAGCACGATAAGTACATACACCAAAGTGATTTCTCCTGATAAATGTCCAAGTGTTACACTGTCATGGCTAGTGGTTACCACTGCCAATACCCAGGGTGACAGAAATCCAGCCAGATATTGGCAGTAGCATGCACACACAGCATGAGTGCAGCACACCCCTGTCAGTTTCACACTGGGACAGTGGAAACCACATCCCACAATGTAGAATCCTTCACAAATGCTTTCTACGGACATCTCCAAGAATGCATGGATCATGCAATCCCAAATAAAACCAAGACCCTCTCCACCAAGGGCAGGCATCCTGTCTGGTGGACCCCAGCCATAAAGAAATTGTATAACAAAAGAAGGAAGCTACTGCATGAAAGAGCAAAATCCCATAAAGATAAGGCATCTCTGATCAGCACTAGTAGAAAGCTACATTCTCTCATAAAAACATCCAAGGCCAACTTTGAGAGAAAAATCACTATGGACACTCAAGATAACCACAAGGCCTTCTTCAGCTATGTTAGAAACCCGGGCGGAAACCCTCAGATATGTTCAGAGTTAGTTCACAATGACAAAAAATATACTGAACCCACAGATATTGCCAACATTCTGGCAGACAGGTTCAGTGCAAATTTCTCCCCTCCCTCACCCCCCAAAAGAATAAATACTTATCCCAGCTGACTGTAACCTCCCTGTCATCTCAGATGTCCAGGTGAGAACCGCCCTCAGCAAAGCTAAAAACACAACATCAATGGGACCCGACGGTATCCCGGATTGCGTGCTACGTGAACTCCAAGAGGAGCTAAACCCGCACATAAAATGCTATTTAACCTTAGTCTTACTACAGGATATGTACCTGAAAACTGGCATACAGCAACAATAGTCCCACTCTGCAAAGAAGGCACCTCTACTGACCCTGGTAACTACCGCCCCATAAGCTTAACCAGTCTGGTCTGCAAATCTATGGAAAGAATCATTATGGAACTAATAAACAGAGACATTGGGGACTTACAGACACTTGATCCCACCCAGTTTGGCTTTGTAAAAGGCAGATCCTGCCTTTTAAACCTGGTTGAATTTTTCAAAACAGTCACTAGAGCCATTGACGAGGGCAAAGCAGTCCATACAGCCTACCTGGACTTGGCTAAAGCTTTCAACACAATACCCCACTCTGGCATCATAGACAAGCTCAACAGCTTAAATGTAAATCCATATGTCACAAGATGAGTGGCAAACTGGCTAAAGGATAGAACCCATAAAGTCAAAATCGCTGGAGCAATGTCAGACTCAAAGCCAGTGACAAGTGGTGTCCCACAGGGCTCTGTCCTGGGACCCCTCTTGTTTGGCATTTATTTTTCAGATGTGAAAGCAAACATGGGAGGGTTGTGGCTGACAAAGTTCGCAGATGACTGCAAACTAGGTGCCATAATCGATACACCAGCTGACACATACATCCTACAGAAAGGCCTCACTGAAACGGGCAACTGGTGCCGGAGTCATGGCCTTAAACTAAATGCCAAAAAATGTATAGGCATCCCCTTTGGGAAAAACAAAGTGCCCACAAATTATCACATAGGCGGTAACCCACTGAGTACAAAAAAAGTAATCAGAAACTTGGGGACCCAAGTTGATAGTGACCTCTCATTTGACACCCACATTGCCAAAGTGGTTATCATGAAGGGATTCACATCCAGATCAAAGGAGGTCATTGTGCCCCTGTACTCCTCCCTTATCAGGCCCATGATTGAGTACAATGCCCCATTTGGTATGTACCTCACCCGGCACTTGCAACAGCTAGAGAGACCCCAAAAGTACCTCACCAAGAGGATCAAGGGTCTCAAACATATGTCATATGCTGCCAGACTAAAGAAACTCCAGCTCTATTCAGTAGCATACCGCCTACTCAGAGATGATCTGTGCCTGACGTACAAGGCCATGTCCAACCAGGAATTGATGGACATGCTCCACCTCATAAAATCCAAATCCATCAGAACCACGAGAGCTAAAGGTTTGAACCTCAGCACAAATATGAATAGGACACGCTGGAGGGACAGATTCATAACTCAGAGGCTTCCCATACTCTGGAACAGAATCCCAGTTTATGTTAGGCAGAGCCCCTCACTGACTCTCTTCAAGAGAAATCCTGACGAGTGGATGGGAGATCGTAGGTTTACCCCAGGGGTCATCTCTGTGTCACTACTAGATAGAGGCACAGTAAACTAATTCTATTATGTAAGGGGGTCTTCACTGTGTCACTACTAGACAGAGGCACAGTATTCTAAATCTATTCTGTTCACTTTTGTACCATTACATGGGGTGGTGAAAGCCACATCACTATGGCTAGGCTTATAATGCCCCAGGGCAGATAGCCTAGTACCAAACTATGAAACTATGAAACATATGTAACCCTGAATCTGTGATTATGTGTAGAAACAGTTAAGTGGTGTTAACAGATATTCCCTCCATAGGTCTGCCAGGTAAGGAAATGTATGTATTACTTTTAAGAAGGTTTTGGTAATACACTGTGTACAAAAATTCCACTTCCCAACCCCAGGACATAGGTAGATGTTAAGTGTGGTCATACCTGGATAGCAATGCGTACAGTAATGGTCAGTGCAGTTGTGAACAATTGAAGCCTATACAGTTGTTAATTGATAGCTCTGTCTCTCCCCCACCCTATCTGCACCAATAATTCATACACATAATCAATGGCTATGTTTTTCTCCAAAACTACTGTTGGGACATGTGTCCTATTGTTCTAAAAATATTGAAGCATTTGATTATTAATGTTCCCCATTTAAATACTTTCATTGGCGACCTGTTGTTGTCAATGTAACCTGCATGCTGTTATGATGCCTACTGTTGTTCCATTTATGCATGTGCTCTGTTTACTATGCAGCTGTTTCAAATCTGTTGGTTTGGGTTAATTGTAACATCCATTCTTGCTGTTAAAACTAATTTTGAAATGTTTTGTTCATGACTAATAACATATTTTGTAAAACCTCAACACCACAGCACATCTGGGAAGGCAGATCCCAGCAGATCCACCAGTCCAACCTCATCTGGCTGTGGCAGCAGGCTCCAGCACATCTCAGACCCAACCCGGGACGTCTTCATCCACTGGTTCTGCACCACCTTTGGGTAGAATTGCCTCAGGGGATAGGAGTGGGCATAGACAGGAAATTGTCATACATAACCTGGTCCGAAGTTTGGTGCGTAGCTCCATCCAAAAGGAGTTTTGTGGACAGCTGCACCAGATTGAAGGCTGCCTGGAGCATCATGAGGGTCAGCCTGCCCCTCCTGTTCAGCCCCCAGCATAGCCACCTTTGGGGTCGTGAAGGTGCAGTGGTGACTGCCCATTAGTGGGGTACTCAGTCCCACTATATCCATTTGGGGAGGTCAAGGGTGTCTGATTCCCAACCACCCTCCCCGTCTAAGGTGTTTACCTCCCACATGTGTGATATACCACCCATGTCTGCTGTATTTTCTGTTTTGTCTGTCATCCTACCCAACTTACCTCCCCAAATATACCTACTATCCTTCTCCAACATACCACTCACAGCTTAAAAAAAAGGACATCTGTTCCCCCAAAAAAATTACACCCCACACATAGCTGTCCATTTTGCACATGTTTCCACTGGACACATGTAATCTGATCCAATTGGCTTGACAACACATTACTGTTGTCCTCACTCCTCTTTCAGGGGGTTGAATGTCCAAATTAATCTCCAAATTCTGTAGAAATTCACAGTTGTTGCTGTAAAAGAAATGGACAGTTATGGGCATTTCCTACACCCGTGCTGCACATCCTTAGCTACCTTTCATACTGTAGTTCCCTCTGCATGCCCCTTTTTTCACCACATTTCTATCATTCCTTTTTCTTTTCTGTTAAAGAAATTAGTGTGGGGGTCAGCGGGAATAAGCATCGGTAAGTGAAGCTAAAACAAATTAACCGTAACTTGGCATTGCTTACTGTCATGCAAACCAACTTACAACTGCCTTAATCACTCTGTATCCATCAAACCTTGTTCTGACCAGCAACAAAGTAGTAAGCTGTACTAAGCCTGGGATGTTGTGCATTAGAATCACAACAACATACCACTACACCATCTGAGCTGTAAAAATATGCACTGCTTTAACAAACATAGCATGCATTTTGGTCATTTAACATAAACAAAATAAAACATCAGTCCAAACTCTCAAACCCATGACTCTGTACACTATAGTCAGAGCAAAGTACCACTACCACATCAGGAACTGATGTTATTTTTTCAAACATATTACGCAATAGAGGCATATAACATTTAGGAGAAAGCTCTGTGGAATCATTCATGTCTTATATATAGACATACACACACACACATACACACACACACACACACACACACACATATATTATATATATATATATATATATATATATATATATATATATATATATCTGTGTGTGTGTGTGTGTCTGCTGAAACATAAATATGAAATAGTGGATAATTAATATAGATATATAAATATAAATATATAAAGGAAGGGAAAATATATATATATATATATATATATATATATATACATATATATATATATATATATATATATATATATATATATACATATATATATAAATATATATATATATATATATATATATATATATATATATATATATATATATATATATATATATATATATATATAGTTTCACTTCAGAATCCTGAAATATAACAATCCTGAATTTCATAAAACTTCATAATCTGGAAGTCCAAAATCCTGAAAATTCAAAATCCTGAAAACTCAGAATCCTGAATCCTGAAAGAATAAAAACACACAGGATACATATACTGAATATAGAGAACACAAACCAGATAACTTTACACCCACTCCCCCTGCTACTTAAATATATCAACTCCTAGATTGCACTTCACCACACTATCATGAGTTATGGTGTAGTATAGCAAGTTAAAAGGGAATGTTACTAAGGTTACAACAGGCAGTCATGAACACATGTGATACTATGCTTGCCATTTTTTTCTGTGGAGTGCAATCTTGGAGTTTATATATTTATTTAGCAGGGGCTGTGGGAGGTGCATCCTCCCACATGGGGGGTGCAGTGTGTGTTTATCTGTGTCCTTGCACTGGAATATTGTCATTCTTTGTGTCCTGTATATTTTCAGTATTTTGTGATTCACTATTTTGATTTTTCAGGATTTTGAATTTTCAGGATTTTGGGTTCTGGACTATGAAGTTCAGGATTGTGATATTTCTGGATTCTGAAATGAAATCATATTTAAAAAAAAAAAAAAAATATATATATATATATATATATATATATATATATATATATATATATTCACTTCAAAACACTGAGAAACTCAAAACACTGAAACTTCAAAATCTTGAAAACTCAAAACACTGAAAATGCATATCATACATACTGAGTTTAAACAACATAAATCATAGCACTTTCCACCAAGTGTTAGAAGGGGGGCAAGCCCCCCTGCACCCCCCATACCCCCTGCTACTTATATATCAACTCCAAGATTACACTTCACTAAACTAAGTGCAATCTTAGTATTGATATATTTAAGTAGCAGGGTGTGGGGGGGGTGTAGGGGGGCTCGCCCTCCTGCTTACACTTGGTGGAAAGTGGTACGATTTATGTTCTTTAAACTCAGTATATTTATGATATGTGTTTTCAGTGTTTTGAGTTTCAGTGTTTTGAGTTTTCAGTGTTTTGAAGTTTCAGTGTTTTGGTCTTCTATATTATGAAGTTTTCTCATTTTCAGTGTTTTGAGTTTTCTGTGTTGTGAAGTGAATCCATATATATATATATATATATATATATATATATATATATATATATATATATATAGATACATAAATGTATAAACATAATATGCAGTGCAGTCAGACCTCAGAACCATTCCTCTCAACCTCTTAGTGCAAGACACCTGTATAAAGGCAGTAAAGGGAGGGTGTGGGACAGATATAGGGACATATTTCAACTATCACTGTTAGAAATTAAGACATTTGCTACAGCAACAGGGTGCGTTTCAGCAGACAATTACTGAATGATATGAAGTTGGAAACTGAAATGTTATGTCATTATTTACTGACATAAATCTTTGGATCATCACAGTGATTTATCAGACAAATACAACAAATTATAGAACAGAACAAAAGTATGGGTCAAACATGAACATTCTGTGTAAATCCTGGCAGTTTAGAGGTATGCTCAGAACCCCTTAGCCCAAGTCCCAGTGTAGTGGGAATCTTGAGGTATTACAGGACATGTCACCGTCTGCCCGTACAAACATATACAGGCAATGGGGAACCAGAAACTGGAGTAGCATGCACAGTCAGATAGAAAGGGCCCATGACACTCACATGTACCTCCTTCCTTACACAGCCCAAATAACATGTACACATTACACTGCTACACAGTCCTGACAGTCTGTTAACAATGGCCAGACATACATAGCTGTCATATGTACAGATTTCCATAGAATTTCCAGGGTGTGGAATCATAATCCTGGCCACTGCCGCATACCACAGCCAGGAGTCTGCTAGGTCAATGGGATGATAACTGGAGTGCAGTCAGTAATTAGTGATATACCATACCTCTGCACCTCATAGTGCAGGACATCTGGAAAACTCATGATGTACTTGGGGGACAGGGGGCCGGAAAGAGGGACATATTACACATAATGGTGTTACAAACTGAAACAGTAGCTGGTGTTACATGTGTTGTTGTAACATAACATCCCTGAAGGAGATGATGTCTGGAACACCAATGGATGTCAACAGTTAGTGACTACAATCCTCACATTATCCTACCAACACCACAAAAAAAGGCATTCGAGGAACTTACCAAACAGTACAGGCAAACCTCTGGCCACTCTGTGGACAACATGCCAGTTGAGAGGTATGTCAGAGGCATATTACTGTCACATATCAGGTCACCCAGTAAATGCATGTGCAGATGAACCTTGCCAATCTAGCAATCCTCCATGTGTATAACACCACTAATGACATAAAATCTGTACTGAAATTTGGACCTTTGTCCTACATGTTGTTGGGCTATTTCCACATATCCTGTCCTGTGAGGTATTCCGACCTACTGTCTGTGAAGCTGTAGCCCCCACACCTTTCTAATGTCCCTTGCAGAGTCAAGGAAAAGTGACAAGACCCACATGAAGGATGCCCCATATTTTGTAACTAGCAGCAGTGTCCAGGCCCACACCACAATACTATGTGGGCACCTACATAGCTGCATGGCCTCAGCAATACCTGACAGGACAGCATCAACTCCCTCAAGGTAGGCTGAACATCTGTGGTGGACAGCAGCAATACACAACTACCATCATAGGGCCAAGAAGGAACAGGTGCCTCATTGGCAGCCATATCAACTAGTTATGCACAAGTAAATAAGGTCACAGGTGATGTATACTAAGACTGTCTTTGAGTGCAAACTGGATACATCCACCAAGGCCAATAAGTAGGCCTTTCAGACATATGTCCACAATTCTAGAGGCAACACACATATCTGCTCTGTAGTGGTGGTCAATAACACTACATAGATATAGGCAACCGGCTGCAAACAGGTGACGTGTAAACTTCACATCCTGTCCCCATAGGTACACATGTGCATGTACAGCTCCTGCCTCCCTCCCCTCATGATCAGGAAGCAGGTCTGTAATGCCCTCTCAAAGGCAACACACAGAGGTCTCCATAGGCTTGATACCATTTCTGGCTGCATCCTACATGAGCATAGGCATGGGATCCCTGACCCATTCTGCAGTGTAGTGAACCACAGCCTGAGCATTGGTGTCATTCCATCTGCACAGAGGACAGACAGAAAGTTAATAGAAAACCGGTTATGCATTAACATGAATGTTCTAAAGGCTACATGTCTGAAACTGAAATGTGTGCCATTATATCATGACAGCAGTCCTCAATGACATGGCCGAAAACCTCACTACTCTCCATTTAATATAATAACACAATATTATTATGCAATAGGAGATAAATAAAAATATACAACTCAAATCCCCAAACCAAGGTAGTGTAGTGGTCCGAGTCCCAGCTTGGCATGCAGGCATACATGCCTTGAGTACTACAACAGGAAATCCAATTTTACAAGGGAAAGCAGTGTTAAAAGTAATATTTTCATATTAAAATATGTGGTAAGTTATTTTTGTCACCCATGGTAGTGTAGCTGATGTGGAATGGAAGTGTGAGTGTATTTAACATGTGAAACCACCCATGTATACGTGTCCCATACAGTATAGTTACAACTGTTGCTACTATAATGCAAGCATATTTTATATCTTATAATAAATATATAAATATATATATATATATATATATATATATATATATATATATATATATATATATATATAGATATATATATATATAGTAGCGTTGTCGCCTCACAGTAAGATGCTGTCCGGTTCGATTCTCAGCTAGAGCGTCTTCTGCATGGAGACATGCGTGAATGGGTGTACCTTCGTTGAAGGTTGTGCATCAGGGCTGGTAACTTGGCATGTAAAAATCAGCCACCAATCATTAGCGGACCGGAGTTCCGCTGAGGCGACCCCTAACAGGGAAAGCATAGCAGGTGTAAGCATTGCTCAAATGTGAATGCTAAGCAGCAGGTACATCAGCTAAGTGGAACTGCACACTGGTAACCATCACTAAGTGAAGCCAACACAGACAAAGCATCTGTACATTTAACCGTGTGTTGGCATCACTCAGTGTCATGCAAACCCATGCAAACCTGCTTAAAACTGCTTTAATCACTTTGTTTCCATCAGCCACTGTTCTGCATAGCAACAAAATAATTAGCAGAGCCAAGTCTCGAACCAAGGGCCCTGTACACCATAGTCAGAACAATGTACTACTACACCATTTGAATTATATGGAGTGCTGATGTTTTTTCAAAAATATGCTATAGAGTCATTCAACAGTCGGGACAAGATTTCATAGAATCAGTCAGGTTTTGTATTTATACATATACACATGTATATATCTATGGAGATGCATATATATATATATATATATATATATATATATATATATATATATATATATATATACATATATGGGAAAATATATACATAATATAGAGCTATACATATAATATATATATATATATATATATATATATATATATATATATGTGTGTGTGTGTGTGTGTGTGTGTGTGTGTGTGTGCGTGATCATACCATGTAGTGGAGTCATACCTCAGAACACTACCTCTCAACCTCTTAGTGCAAAAGATCAGACCAAAGGCTGTCAAAATGGGGGGACAATGGGCCAAAACTAGGGACATATTTTAAATATTGTTCTTATAAATGTAGAATGTTGCCAGAGTGACAGGGTTTGTTTCAGCATGCATGTTTGGATGGATGTGAGTTTGAAAACTGAAATGCATGTCATCATACACTGTCAGAAATCTGCAGATCATCACAGTGATTTAACATGGATATAATAATAATGAATTTGTGGAACAGACCAGAAATATGAAAAATAAACCTGGACATACTGCAAAAATCCAAACAGTTGAGAAGAAGGCTCAGCCCCCTTAGTGCAATGCATCTGGACCAAGCGTGACAAAGCGGTGGATAAAGCCATGAAAATAGGGGCATATCTGAAATACTGGAGTAGATAAGCTGATGCAGTTGCTGCAGTAACATACTCATGTCTGTCCTAACATATATTGACTGAAATAGCAGAAGTCCAACACTCCATTACTTCTCATTAGTTAGTGACTGAAATCCTCACATCATCCCACTGATGTGTCAGAAATACACAGCACTTATGGGGGCCAGGCAACAGCCTACAAATATCTGGACATAACATCACATTAGGGAAATTACACTCAGCTGCTTAGCATGTCACCACACACTGTCCAAACTACAGTCAGACTGACCCAACACTAACCCAAATCTGCTAGGGGGAATTACACATGCATTGGCAAATATATCAGTCACTACAAGGATGTAAAAGCACTGAAAAACAGAGACCAATGTGAAAGTGCATACCCACAACCAATTCTACCATAGTCACAGTGACATACCAGTAAGCCAAAGGAACAGTACAGTATAAGGATTGTGTGAACAAAAACATCTCAACATGTTTGCCACTCACACACTCCCCCGACATATGCTGACCCAATTCACAGTGTAGTATGATGCCTGACTATGATATGGGACATGTCTCAGTCTGCCCCATACAAACATATACAGCTGATTGACCACCAGAAACAGGATCAGCATGCACAGGCAGATAGAAAAGGTGCAACAACACATACATCCACCCCTCCATACACAGGCCAAATAACATTGACACACTACACTGCTACGCAATCCTGATAGTCTGTCTACAATTGCCAGAAATACCCAAACCTCTCAACTGTACAGACTCCCACAGAATGTCCAGTCTTTCCCCTCATATATAAGGCCTCTTCCACATAACATGTCTGGCAGTCTGATACATCACTGTGATGATATCAGGAATGCAGGCACTAAATAATCTTATACCTTACCTGTCAAACTCTTACTGCATGATATCTGGACAAAGCCTGTCATAATTGTGGGACACAAGGCCAAAAACTGGGGCATATTTGAAATATTGCTGTTATAAACAGAGACAGTTGCTGGTGTAACAGTGTTCATTGTAACATATCTTTTCTGAGGGATATGAGGTCAGAAACACAAACGGATGTTAGCAGTTACTGACTGCAATCCCCGAGTATGCTACTGATTTTCCAAAGACAAAAAATGTATGAGGAACACACCAAACATAGGAGTCAAAACTCTGACCATTCTGCAGATAGCCCTACAGTTGAGAGTTATGTCAAGCACATAAGACTGTCAGAGTTAAAATCATGCAGAAACTCCATATCCACACAAACCCTGTTAGACTAGCATTAATCCAAATGTATAACAGTAATACTTGCATTTTGTCCCTATGTCTGGAACATTCTCCCCCATTTTGTTGGCCTTTATCCACTGTTTTGGTTGTAAGAGGTATTTCCAAATACCCTCTGTGATGCTGTTGTTCACACAACTCCATGGAGTCCTCCTCACTGGCAAATTAAAGGGCCAATGCCTACATGAAGTACTCAGTTATAGGAGTGTGTTGCCATGCCATTGGCTGTATGAATAACAACACAGCTGTTCTGCATGCAATTAGCAAGTGGGGTCACCAATTGGTGCACAGGCCATCAGTTGTTAATGAGCATTACCTACAAAAGGTAAGCTGCTGACTATGCAAAACAGATGTACACCCTACATCCATGAGAGAGAGAGAGAGAAACATTGAGAAAAAACAGCATGATATAACCAGCTACACTTGGAAAAAAAAGGTATGTCAAACAAGTAAGCATATAATGGACTGCAGTAGGGGGTATGTAAGAATGGGAAATAGGAAGTTTAACATATATGTCTCAACAAGACTTGCTGTACATATTTATTGCTGATCCAAACCGATGGCCATAGCATATGGGTCTGCCTGTAGTGACATAGATCATAGGTCAGGCCGCTGAGTCACCCCAGGAAAGGATGGCTCACATATGACTTCTACTGGAGTGTGTGTTGAACAGTACTGACTGTGACAATGCTAGGCCAGCTACTGGGATGTCATACATAACCATATCTTACTTGTGAATTCAACTATGATATATTTGTTTGTCTCAGTAATGTGAGAGACCTATACATGGTATTTACATAGTAAAGTACTGTTGCAGATGGGTGTGCTGAACTGCATGTGATATAATGAGCACATACCATGTAACTGTCCAGTGTTATGCACATTGACCATATGTGTGCCTCATATTTGTAGTCATTTACTCATTGAGTTGTGTTGTGTCTGGCAAATCATTGGCAAATCTATGAAGACTGACATTACAACATTTCATTCTTTTTTTCTATGGCTGTTCCCATTAGGCGTCACCACAGTGGATCATCTGTTGCCATTTCTGGCTGTCCTCTGCATCTTGCTCTGTCACACCAACCACCTGCATGTCCTCTCTCATCACTTTAAGACCCTTATCTGAGGCCTTCCTCTTTTCCTCTTAGCTTGCAGCTACCTCCTTACCATCCTTTTCCCAATATACTCAGCATCCCTCCTCAGCACATGTCCAAACCAATGTAATCTTGCCTCTCTGGCTTTGTCTCAAAATATTCAAACATGGGCTGACCCTCTCATATACACATTGCTAATCCTGTACATCCTCGTCACACCCAGTGCAAATCATAACATCCATAACTCTGCCATATCCAGCTCTGACTCCTGCCTTTTTGCCAATGCCACTGCCTACAACCCATATGACATAGCTGGTCTCACTACCTTCTTGGAGACCTTCCCTTTCACCTTTACTGGTACTCGTCTGTCACAAATCACTCCAGACACTCTTCTCTACCCTCTTCAACCTGTCTGTACTCTCCTCTTAACCTGTCCTCCACAGTCGTCATTACTTTGAAATGTTGATCTCAATCATTTCAACACATCCGCCTTTGCCAACTATACTCCGTGCATCCTCAATATTCCACTATCCTCCCTCTCATTCAAACACAGATATTCTATCATTGTCCTGCTGACCTTCATTCCACTCCACTCTAGAGCATATCCCCACCTCTCCAGGTTCTCCTAAATCTGTTCCCTACACTCAATACAGTTCACAATGTCATCTGCATACATCATAGACAACAGGGACTCCTGTATGATCATGTCTGTCAACCTGTCCATCACCATTGCAAATAAGAAAAGGCTCACAGTTGATCCCTGATGTCATCCCACCTCCACTTTAAATGCATCCTTCACTCCTACTGCAGACCTCACCTCTGTCGCACCACCCTTGTACATATCCTGTACCTCTCTTACATCTATCTCTGCCACTCATGACTTCCTCATACAATGCCACAACCCCTCTTTAGGCACCCTGCAATATGCTTTTTCTAAGTCCAGAAAGACACAAAGCAGCTCCTGACCTCCTCTGTGCTTCTGCATCAACACTCTCAGATCAAACATTGCATCTGTAGTGCTCTTTCCTGGTATGACACCATACTGCTGACCACTACTCATCACCTCCCTGCTTAACCTAGCTGCCAATACTCTTTCCCATAACTTCATTCTGTGACTGATCAATGTTATCCCTCTGTAGTTACTACAGCTTTGCACTTCAACACTATTCTTAAAATGGTACCCACACACTTTCTCTCCACTCCTCATGCAACCTCTCACTTTCCAAGATATCAATAAACAATATGGTTGGAAACACCACTGAAATTTCCCCTAAACAACTTCAGGCTTCCACAAGTATGTCATGTGGACCAAAGAGGCTTTCCAGTATTCATCCTCTTCATAGCTATCCTTATTTGCTCCTTGGTAAACCGTTGCACTTTCTGGTTCACCCTAACCACATTATCCCACCTTCTCTCTCTCATCCTCTTCATTCATCAGCCTCTCAAAGTACTCTGTCCATCTGCTCATCACACTCCTCTCGCTTGTGAGTACATTTCCCTTATTATCCTTTATCACCCTTATCGGATGCACATTATTCCTGGCTCAGTCCCTATGTCTAGCCAATTGCTAAAGTCCTTTCATCCTTCCTTAGTGTCCAACCTGTCATACAACTCTTCATGTGACTCATTCTTAGCCTTTGCCACCTCTGTCTTTGCCATGCACCTCATCTCCTTATACTCATGTCTACTTTCCTCATCTCTTTTCAATCCTACTCCTTCTTCCCCAACCTCTTTCTTTGTATACTTTCCTGTACTTCCTCAGTCCACCACCAGGTCACCTTGTACTCCATTCACAGTGCACATCAAGCACCTTTCTAGCCATCTCCCTTACTAGCTATGCTGTACTTACCCAGATATTTGGTAAATCATCACTGACACCCAGTGCTTGTCTTAACTCTTCCCTGAACTCCACCTCATAAATACCCTTTTCCAGTTCCCACCATTTAATCCTTGGTGCTGCCCTCACACTCCTCCTCTTCTTGATCACCAACATTATCTTACAGACTAACATTCTATGCTGCTGAAATATGCTTTCCCTTGTCACAACATTACAGTCTCCAATCTCCTTCAAACTGGCCCTCCTACATTGGATATATTTCCCCTGTGTGCATCTTCCTCCACTCTTGTATGTCATTCTATGCTCCTCCCTCTTGTTATAGTATGTATTCACCACAGCCATATGCATCCTTTTTGCAAAATCCACTACCATCTCACCGTCTGCATTCCTTTGCTTAACACCATACATACCCATCACTTCCTCATCCCCTCTGTTTCCTTCACCAACATGCCTAATGAAATCTGCTGCAATCACCACACTATCACCCTTGAGTACAGTCATCACCATGTCATCCAGCTGACTCCACTTCTCTTTCTCATCCATCGCACAACCAATTTGCATAGCATATGCACTAACAACAGTCATCATTACACCATCAGTTTCCAGCTTCATAAACATCACTTTATCAGACACTCATTTCATCCTCCAAATATATTCTTGGTATAGTCTTCCTTCAGGATAACCCCTACCCCCTTTCACCTCCCATCCGCAACAAGATAGCACAATTGTAGACCTAGACGTACTCCACTTCCATCTGGTCTCTTGCACACACAATATATCAACCTTCCCCTTGCCATCATATCGGCTAGCTCTGTCCCTATACCAGTCATACTGCCAACATTAAAAGTTCTTACCCTCACTACCACACTCCTAGCCTTTCTCGTCTCTTCCTGCCATATGAGTGTTGTACATCCTCCAGGGTATGCCTGTCAATGCAAAGGCTACTGTGCTGGTGAATGACTCAAGTGTGTTAAAGCAATATTAAGACAGTGTCACAGTCACTCATTTTGTCCCATTGCCCTCCCCCCATGTATGTGTGGCATCCTACAGATGTCCTGCTCCAACGGGTTAAGAGGGATGACTGGGCAGCAAGAGTATGAATCCAGTGTGCCATACTGACATAGAACAGAAATGTATATCAGGTATTACTTGTGCACATCAGTATGATAACAACAGACATGGGATGCAAAATGTCAGTTAATTGAGCTGTACATGTTGTATACATGGGTAATCTTAATTACTGTGCATTCAACAGAGTGACATTTCTACAGCTACTGGTTATTTCATTGCCCTGACACAGCCATGGGTACTACAATAAAAATGATGATCAGTTTGAAATTGGAGAAGTGTCCAACTGTGTTATGACTTTGTGTCCATGCCTACTCCATACAGCTATATGAACACCTACATAGCTGTATGGACGCAGCAATACCTTACTTGTAAAACCTGCCTCCACCAAAGTAGAGTAATCCCTTTTGCTGGACAGCAGCAATACACAAACCACAGATTTGGTCCCTATATTGGCTGTACAGGGCAAAGTAGGAGCAGGCACCAACCTGGCATCAAGTCAGCCATTGTCTGAACAAGCATATGAAGTCACAGGTAGATTACTGTAAGGCTAACTATGAATACAAATTGGACACATCCACCAAGGCCAATCACAAGGCCATCTTTCCATATGTCTGCAATCTCAGAGGCAATAAACCAACCCAACCTGTAATGGCAGTCAATCAGACCACATACACACACACACACACAACATAGCTATAGCCAACCTGCTGCAGATAGAGTTAGGGCAAACATCACCCCCCTGGCTCAGCATCACTATAGGTGAACATGCACAGCACCCGCATCCCTCCCCTCACCACCATTGAGCAGGTGCATATTTCCTACTGAAAGGCAACAAACGTAAGTATGCATGGGATATGATAACATCCCTGTTTGCATCCTACATGAACTCAGGCATGTGCTCCCAGCTCCATTACACACTGTAGTCACAATAAACCTCGGCACCATCCACACCCCATCCACATGACATCCATCAACACAGACCTGAATGAGGAATAGAGGATTATGCAATTAACTGGCCCTCATTGGGGGAATATGACATATCAGGACCAGTAGTACAATGCAAGCTGATACTGTGCTGATAGATTGCAGAGGTATGGTGTGGTGGTGAGTGGTGACTACTGGTAATCAATGTACATGTGCAGGTTCTGTACATACTGTTGCCAAATATATGAGGTTCTATCATGTGTTTCCCTGCTTATATCTTCCAGGTGAGGTGTCGCATCAAAGAAGGGCAACATTTTCATCTGCTGTGACTACCATTATCATCAAAGCCATACTCCAGCACCATGCAATTATGTTCAGACAGAGCCAACAACATCTTCTGGAGAGGACTGCTCTGTGGGATGACCTTATCCACAGGGTAAACTCTGTTGGCCTGCATGGACGTACATACGAGCAGGTCCGGTATCATGCAACCAACCTCATACACCATGCCTGACAAAGGGCTGCTGCCATGGCCATGGACTGCAGCCACAGGTGAGGGCCCAGCCATGCAGCCCCACAGACACCCACTGAGGAGCTCCTCGCCAACCTTGGGGCACCATCCCAGTACAACATCAGGGTACAGACGCCCATATGCTGGAGGTAGGTGGCACCCAGACAATGGACAAGAAGCATGCAGGTAAGGCCCCAATGGAGATTACTAGACTAGTGTAGCAGAAATACTTGTATTGGAAGTTGTATTCACCCCTGGATGTTTTTTGGTGTGATGAAATGCTTCCATCTTCTGACACTACCACATAGGCCAGACTTATGCAGAATAAGGGAGATTGTTCTCACATGTAGTACACAACACCAGAACTTGCAAGAGATTCCTACAACACCCTATGACTCCTGGCAGCCTCCCTGACAAGGTTTGCAGATCTATTTAAAGAACAGAAAATTGTGTAGTACTGGGGGTTGCATTGTAAATGTTCAGACATGCTGCATCCATCCTGTACCAATGTCACATGTGAATCTGCTGACAATACCTATCTCCCACAACTACCTAAGTCCCTCTGGTCTGCATGTGGGACAGCAGCCTGAAGCTGGTGAGTATGGAATTGCTCTGTTGTGGTTTTAGAGTACCCCAGGCATGTGAAGGGCATGCGATTTACCATGCACACAATTGTCAATCATAGCCGTATTGCTTTATGTGGATGTTAATTTGTGGTGGGTTTAACTGCATTGCATCGCAGTGGTCAACACATTGGCCTATCTGAAGAGAATGTAACATTCCTGTAGCATACCTCACAACCTGTCAGTGCAAGACTTCTGGACAGAGACCAGCAAACTGGGGGGACAAATGGCCTAAGGTAGGAACATGTGTGAAACATTACTCTTATACAGTGGATATAAACAGTGTACACACTCCTGTTAAGATGCCAGGTGTTTGTGATATATACAGATTGAGAACACAATATGTCAGTCCACACCTTTTCTAAATTTAATGTGACCCACAATGTGAACAATTCACTTGTAAAACCAACCAATCTGTGGGCACCAAATATGGAGTATACAAACCTTACAACAAGTTGTATGCATATGTGTGCACACCCTTCAGATAATATTTTATTGCAGCAGCTTGTTATTTTCTTACATCATTCAGTCTGCTTGGGTACACACCTGCCATCAAGTAAAGGCACTCTGAGTAACACCAAACAACAATCTGCTGTCCAAGTAGGATATTCATGATATTTGCTCAATTGCCTTCAACAGCAACAGCCATGGCTTGCAGACAGCTTACAAAGCAGAAAAGGGATCTCATATTTGAAAGGTATCACTCAGGAGTAGGGTACAATAACATTACCACAGCATTGCATACACCATGGAACACAGTGGAGACAGTCATCAAAAGGTGGATTGAACACTGGACAACAGTGCTATTGAAAAGAACCTGACATCCCTCCAAAATTGATGAAAAGACATGTCCAAACTTGGTCAAGGGGGCTGGCAGGAGACATACAGCAACACTGAGGGTGTTGCAGGAATCCCTTGCAAGTACTGGTGTTGTGTACCACATGTGAGAACAATCTCTCATATTCTGCCTAAGTCTGGCCTATGGGGTAGAGTCAGAAGATGGAAGCATTTCTCCACTCCAGAAAACATCCTAGGGTGGATACAACTTGCAATACAGCACATCAAGTCTCCCAAAGGCATGTGTAAAAATGTATTATGGTGTAATGAGACTATGGATCGACCTCACAGCCACAATACCAAAAGGTATGTGTGGTGCACAAGCAACACCTCTCTTCAGCTAAAGACCACCATCCCCATGATAAATCACACTGGCGGCATTGGCCTGTTGTGAGGATGCTGTTCTAAAGCCAGAACTGGGCCTGCAGTGATGGTGGTGGGAATTATGAACAGTTCAAAATAACAATCATGTCTGTCTGGCCCACATCCATCAGGCATCTGCAAGAACTCTGAGGATAGGTCAGCCTTCAACATGACAAAGACCCAAAGCATATATCAAAAGCTACCTAAGAATGGCTCCACCTGAACACACTCATGGTTTTTGATTGGCCCAACCAGAGCCTAGACCTAAACCTGATAGGAAAACCCCAGTTTGACCTTATGAGGGCTGTGCACAGGAGCATCCCTTACAATCTGACAGAGTTGGGGGACCTTTGCAAGGGAGAGTGGTCAAATAATGCCAAGTCAAGATGTGCCATGTTGATAGACACCTTCTCAAGAAGAGTGAATGCTGTAAGTCACTTGCAAGGTGCTTCGGCAAAATGTCATTTTAAGGGTGTGCACACTTATGCAACCACCATATTGTACATATTTCATTCATTATATTTTACACATAACACATTTGTTTGTTTATCAATTGGATTGCACAGGTCATATGTCACATGAAAGGGGGGTAATACATTTGAATGCATTACTGCAGTCTCATGTTATATATTACAAGAACATGGCATGTTAACAGGGTTGTGTACACTTATCATATCACTGTAAGCTTAGAAGGTTGGTGGTGTAACAGGAATTGTGCAGCCACACATTTACTGCTGGTTTGGAGGTCTGAAACTCAAATGTATGTCATTAATCAGTGACATCATTCCTCAGATCATCCCAGTTATGTATCACACAAACATAGGGGTTATGAGAAACAGAGCAAACATATGAGCCAGACATCTGCATTCTGCAAGGATCTGTATAGTTCTGAGGTATGTTCTGTAGTGCTTGCAACTGTGCTATAAAGGTAAACAGCAATGATGTGTACCTGGGTGCAGTCTGTGCTGGGAAAGGCCATCACATATTAACACTACTCATGTATCCCAGAGCTCTATATTGTTAGTTGCAGGTAGTAAAACTAGCTGCAATGCATGATGTTGAGGGCCGTGTGTCATGCATGTCACCATTTGGGTAATGTGAGGCCTGTCTAACAGATGTGTGCCATCTCACCTGTAAGTGTGTGTGTGTGTGTGTGTGTGTGTGTGTGTGTGTGTGTGTGTGTGTGTGTGTGTGCGTGTGTGTGTGTATGTGTGTGTGTGTGTATGCATGTGTATGTGTGTGTGTGTATGCATGTGTACGTGTGTGTACCAGCCAACAGAAAAGTGCAGGTATTAATGTACATATGTTGTCTTCCCTTCACAGGTGGCGATGGGGTTCAAGGACCCTCCTGCTTGGAAACTAATGTACTTGTCTCTGCAGACTCTAACAATGATGATAGTAATAGTAAAGTACAGGTGGGGTTGTCAGGGGCTGAATCTGTGTCATTGCTTGGTATCCCACTTTTGTTCACACCATCCCCACACACAGTGACAATGCCCACAAATACCCCATCACCAGTGGCAACACATGATGGACAGTTGGCAGGTGGTGGTATGAAATAGGCTAGAGTGGTGACTATGGCAGGTGTGAGTGTTGCACTGGCCATGCCCAGAGTGCAGGCAAGGTCCCACACAGGCAGATGTATGGGGTGCTCGCATGAGCACTGCTGCTCATCAAGCTGCTGTTGCTAGTGCCATAGCAGGTGTCACCAGACACGTTTTGGGCTGTCATAGATGCATGGGCATGTAGTGAATGTCACACCAGAAAAATGCTCAGGGTGGTGGAAACAACTCTTCCTGATTTACATGGTGACATACATGACCTTGTTGAAGCCCACATCAAAATACAGAAGTCATGAATAGATGGTGGGATGAGACCTTGGCAATCCTCAACTGTGGTTTGTCTGTGCTAGAGCGTGTGGTGGGAGATGGGAATTGAACATGTGGATGTAGGTCAGCACCAACAACAGCTGAGAGCCTGCAGGGCCATGCACCTTCACACTCCTGTAATGGCAGTGACACCAGCACTACTGAAGGGGGGTTGCTGTCCACATCACACCGGAGCAGGCTATGGGCACATGGTTCTGGCCAGTCCCATCAGGGGCACAGATCCAGCAGACTGCAGTCACCATCAGGAAGCAGTACTGCATCTGACCTTGGGTCTGATGGTGCCAGTGATATCCCTGGCAGGATAGTTCTCATGTCCATGGCCAGAGAGAGTGAACTGGGCACCCTGCCTTGTACAGTACACAGCTGTCCAACATACCTCTGTGTAGAGCAGCCACATGGCATGACTGTGTGCATGCATACACACACATCTGTATCACAGGCAAGTCACCTCCAGACACACACAGCACCTCTGCACAACCCATATATTTGATACCCCTCCAAACACACACACACACACATGATGTCAACTGTATGGTCCAGCCTAGGGTTCCTATTAGATGGATGAACGATCAAAATGTTGAGCACAACATGCTCAACACACTTTGATCGATCATTCATCTAATTGAATACTAAAAAAAATGAAACCCGGAGTTCCGAAAAGTTTTAGTTGGCCATGATGGTGAGTGTAGCTTGTGACATAAGGATGCTACACTGTCTGGAATGGCTAGGTAAGTTAATTCTGTACTTGTGCATGTATGTTGCGATTACCAGGTAATTGCCCTTTCCCCAATGTAGAGCAATCTTGCAGTTGGTATATATAGTTGGGGGGTGTGGGAGGCACAGCCCCCCACATTGGGTAAAAGTAGACAAGTGCATTTAGGTTTGAAAGCTGTTGAATGATGTGAGAATGCATGGGTTTATATGTATTAGTTGTATGTGTGTGTGTTGCATGTTAGTGTAGGGAAGGTGTGCAACAAGCAAAACTTTTTGGAACTCCAGTTTCCATTATTTTAAGGGTTTGATTAGATGAGCATTCAATCAAAATGTGTTGAGCATGTTGTATTCAACATTTTGATCATTCGTTCATCTAATATAGACCCCCAACCTAGGCCTCTGGCAAACCCATACCATACCTTGTGCATATGCTAATACCTGTGCTACATCCCTGTCATCCATAATATCAATGCAGGGACATGCTAATATGGGTCTGATGCACAGGATGAATATAGTACAGCATAGCTATGTAATACTATGTAAGGTGCTGTCTTCTTGCATTTGCTATGGTACCATACAGGTGTATGTACCTTATTAGCCAGGATGTATTATTGTTGTTAGTACCAATGATTGAATGTAGTCTGACATGCTGTGTTCTGTTTGTATACTAGGTGTCTGTGTATCTGCAGGGTGTGGCCCTGCAGACATTCCCAAGAGGGAGTATGGCAGAGTGGGAATACATCAACCATGTCATAAGCAAGGTACAGCTTTACATGTACATATACCAGGTGTGCATGCATGCAACAGTATGTGAGGGGCACTGTTGTCAGACAGTGTGACCTTGCATGCATACCCCTTGTCATAGACAGGTAGCCTTCAGAAATGTCACCTCAGTGTTGTGTGGTATCACAGGCTCATACATACAGAACAGGTTACTGCAGTACTGTCAGCAGGTCCCCCACAAGCATAGACATTACATTAACTGCAAATAATTCACCTGTCAACACCTGCTGGGCCTGACATTTCTTTCCCGTACACTCAGCCCTGATGCAGTTGATGAGGACATGCATGATACTGTGTATGACAGGTTTGTAGTATGTATTCCTGAGTTCACCAGGTGGAACAGGGAGACAAAATGATATATCCTTTGCTTACACACAGTAAGGACTGACACAGGGGATGTGCATACAATAACACAAACACAGATGGCAATAGACAGATTAGTAAACCTGCATTTCTACTTTGATGTACTGTAGTACTACATACACATGACATACCCCACATAGATTATACGCATGGACCATAACACACTACCTCTTGCAACATGTAATGTTCTGAATGCCTTCATGGATGGTGAGATAACCCACCAGAAATAGCATGTGGAGTCATGTATTGCTCCTTCAAGCCTGGACAAGTGATAGTGGAGCAGACATTGTGTCAGTATGATGTTTCAGTCAGGTATGATACCTGATGCTGGCATGTTTGTCACTACACTCACTGTGGCCAGTTTGGCTACAATATCACATGCATGTGCATTGTTAAGGGACACAAACCACATAGAGGTTGTAAACATCTTGATATTCCATAGACATCTCTACAGAGGACTGATATGGCCTGCACAATGGTTTAACATGCTGCATGTAAGGCAGATGCCATTAACATGCTGTATAAAGTAATGCATTGGGAGGTGGTGAACAGGCATGGATGGTACACATATCAAAATGGTATCAGCCAAACAGGATATGATCTTCAAACACACACACAGTTGCCAGTACTAAGCTTAGAACTTCTATGTATCTAGTTATTACTACTATAGTGTACTGTTATGCAATTATCAGATGTGCCATGGTGCTTACATAACTTCACCTAGTCCCAAGGTACTTCTAATGTGAATGACATCAGCAGGCCAAGTAAAGTAAGATGATGGGAAGTTTACAGGATGGTACACAACTCAAAATTGTATAACCCGCACTGTATATGATTCCCACACAAACAAACAGTTGCCAGTATTCAGATTAGAACGCCTACCTATTTAGATATTTTGACTATAGTGTTATGGAGTTAGACATACCACAGAGCCTACCTGATTTCACCTCATCCCAAGGTACTTCTAAGGTGAATAATATCAGCATTCCTAATAAAGTAGGGTGATGGGAAGTTTACAGGGTGGTACACCAGTCAAAATGGTATAATCCACTTAGTATATGATTCCCACACAAACACACATACTTACTTGCCAGTATTGGGAATAGAACCCATGCATATCTATTTATTTGTACTACAGTGTTATGCAGTTATCGTATGTGCTACAGAGTTTACTGGGCTGACAACTGGCCAAAGGTGCTGATAACTGCTCAGGTGATGTAAGCTATTACAGGTGCCAGAAAGTCTGCCTTCAGTTTTTCCCTTGGATGTTGCTAATGCTTTCTCTCTTGCACTTCAAATAGCCTAATATCTTTGCACTTCAACAGGTTTTTGTATAAATTATTCTAGCACACCTGAGAGCCATCAACAGTAATCATTCCTCATAAAATTCACTCCAGTACTTAGTAGTTATGATCACCCCTCCTGGCATGATTAAAGTTCAGTTCTCTGTACTTTTGCCCATTAACATGGTGCACTTGGACATTCTGAGGCACTGTTGTAACTACCTCATGTACACAGACAACACTCTACTCTAAATTCCCAACAGTCAGCCTTGTGAGCGAAACCCCTATATAACTTAATTGGAAGATAGGCACTCTGCAGCGAAGACTGGACTAGCTGGTCAAGAGGAGAAGAGTCAACACCTGCACCACCCCACATGGAACACATACCCCACCAGACCACCTACTATTACAGCTCTGACATACAAACAAAAACCACACACCCACCTTCATATAGGCACTTAATAGCCATTTACCCAAACAGCAGAGACCACCAAGACAGGTGCCAACTTGAACGCCACAACACAGCACAAACCACAGGACACATATTTCACTTACACAGTGTGCCCCTCAACCGAAGCCCCTAAGGTGAACCACCTTGCCCAGTACAGCAATCATAGATGACTCAATAGTGAGGCACACAGATGTCCCACTCACTAGGTTGAACATGGAGAAGGTAACAGCCATCTGTCTATCAGGTGCCAGAATCTAACACATAACACATCCAGTCAGGTCACCTCACAACAACTACAAGTATCACTCTGTCATTGTCCATGTGTGTGTGAATGACCTGAGACACACCTCCCTGGACTACACAAAAAGAGACATGGTGGGGCACTCAAATTATGTGGGCCAGGCAGGTATGACAGTAGCCCTGAGCAGTATACTACTGTCACCCAGAATTATATCACAGTACAAACAACAAATGATTGACTTCAACAATTGGCTTAAGTGTCTGGAGTCATTCCCAGGGGATCCGGTATCTGTCTGTTTAGGATGGCATGCTTGACAGACTGTGATGGCTTGCCAGAGATGGCCTGCATCTGTCACCCCTGGGTTTCCAGATGCTGGCTAAGTGTCTTGCCACCGCTATAGTGCATTTTTTGGTGGTGTTCCAATTCAAATTACATAAATGCAATCTGAGGGTCATGCTGCTCAACACTAGACATCTTCATCTCTACATGCAGTCACTCGAAGCACTCCTCAAAATGGAGAACATTGATATTTGTGCTGTAACAGAGACCTGGTTTACAGCAGCAGACAGCACACCTTCACTACCATTCTATAACTCATTCCACAATTGTCAGCCCCAAAACATAGACCACAGCTCCAAGGGTGGTCATGTCTCCATATTCATACAGGATATGCATGCCTCCAGACTAGTATCCCAGCATAATGCATGTGAGATACTTCAGGTAGAACTGACATTGGGTAATAGTACAATCTAGGTCATAGCCTGCTATAGGTCCCCATCCATGTCCCTAGACTCTCAATCCACATTCCTCAACACCCTGGAATCTATCAAGGTCCAACCCAACATGCTCATGCTACGATACGTCAAATACCCCTCCATCAAATGGGAAATATACTCAAGCACCAATACACTGGCCCAACACTTTCTGGAATTCATCTATTCCAATGCCCTGGACTAGCTCATTCTGACATCCATTAGAGGAAGCAACATCCTTGACCTGTGTTGATTACTAACATATGGGACCATTGCTTCACAACAGTTGTCAATCCCTACCTGGTCAGATCCAACATAGAGCAATCACCATGGAAATCCACATCTCACCCACACCTCTGACAAAGGTAACCACCTTGAAAAACTTCTCCAAAGCTGACTTTGGACTCCTAAAAATAGAGGTTGCTAACTTCACACTACCCATGCCAATGGAAAATACCTGCAGGACTGCTGAATCATACACAAATGCACTGTACAAACAGGTACATCAATGCATGGAACTAGCTATACCCAACAGAACTATGACACTCTCCTCCAAACACTGGAGGCCAATCTGGTGGTCTCCTGTCATTAATACCCTGCACAACAGAAGGAATAAACTGCTGCAGACAAAGGTGGAGTTCCAAAAGTGGTAAAGCCCCATATTAGCATCAACAGCAACTTGAGATCCCTCATGAAATCCTCTAAAGCTAGCTATGATGACAGAATTGCAGCAGACACTGACAATAATCACAAAGCCTGTGATGCATATATCCAGAACGTCCACGGTAATACCCAGAAGTTCTCTGAGTTACTGCACAATGCTACCTCCTATACTGAGCCAACAGATATTGCCAGCATTCTTGCCAAAACATTCAGTGCCAGCTTTACCCCTCTCTCCCCCCAGGGGAACAATTAGAATGCCAGAAGAATGCCAGGCACCCAGGATTACTGCCACCCAGGTTAAACCTGCATTGTCTATGGGCAAGAATACAGCTTCCATGTGACCCAAAATTATCTGTGGCTGTGTTCTCCATAAACTACAAAGATGCCTGGCACCACATATGTGTGTTTAGTCACAGCCTCACCTCAGGTTTTGTCCCTCCCAAATGACGCACTGTTACAGTTATCCCTCTCCATAAAGGGGTAGGGACTACAGACCCTACAAATTATCAGCCCATTAGCCTGGTGAGTCTGATATGTACAGCTATGGAGCACATCATCAGGAACCTGCTTCACAAACTTATAGCTGATCTGCTAACTCTGGATCCCACACAGTTTGGCTTTTTGAAAGGCAGATCATGCCTGCTCAATCTGGTTGACTTCTTTGAGTCAGTCACCAGGGCTGTGTATGACAGTAAGGCACTGTATACAGCCTACATCAAGCTGTCCAAGGCTCTTGATACCATTCCTCACTCAGGTATTACTGATGAACCTACCAAACTAGGCATCAATGCCTATATCATTACAGAGGTTACAAATTGGATCACAGATAGAATACATAGTGTGAAAGTAGCGAGCTCCAAGTCAGACTTCCAACCAGTCACGAGTGGAGTCCCACAGGGATCACTCCTGGGTATTGTTCTTTTCAGCATCTATTCTCAGGATTCCAGGCCAACACAAAGGATAGCAGTAAAGTCAGAACAAACCTCTGAACCGATAAAGGAACCAATATAGCAAACAGCAAAATAGTGAAGAAAAAGGCAAACTGTTTCCAACACAGCACTCTTTAATAGCAACACAACAAGGTAAGTACTTTCATGGATTACATCCACTTCCTCAGACCAAAATATTAAAACTCAAGTCACATCTTTAAACATTCTAGCAGCCAATGAGGCACACTAATCACTGAACCAATTTAACACATTCATTGCCTTATCTAAGCAGTGAAGAAACTAACATCAGTGTGTAAATCAGCAACACTATAAAACATACATTGCAGCTCAAAAATTGTTAAGTACAAATTAAAACTGACTCTGGTCTATCACATAAACATAAATATAAATTCTAAAATGTATCAACATTTAAATATACTAAAATATATATATATATATATATATATATATATATATATATATATATATATATATATAAAATATATATATATATATTAGTACATATAATAAAATCTGTTTAAAAATATGCATATAAAACTGGTCAATCTTGTGGACATATAAAATGAAAAGTATAGCAAAGATATATATAAGAAACCAAGGACATAAGCCTGGTACTACTTGTTCAATGTTTCAGTGCTCTAGCTTTTAAAAAGGGCTTCAGAGACACCTTACTATTGAGACCTGGTGGTTTGTCAGCTTGATAGCGTATAATCCACTTCTGTTCCACTGATTCTGTCTTATTATTGATGTCACCACCTCTAATACTATTGTGTATGACTTCTAGAACAAAAAATTTAAACTTATGTGCAGTGCCTTCGTTCGCAACATGCATGGCCAATGCACTTGTTTCCTTAGCATTCCTAATGTCTCTTAGGTGTTCTAAAATTCTCTCCTTGAAGGCTCTATTTGTTTTGCCTATATAGAATGAAAAACAGATAGTACAGAAACAAAAATATGCAATGTGCTTGGTATGGCAATCAGCATATAAAGTGGTGTTAATGTCAAAGCCTAATTGTGGATGTACAAAAGTGCCCCCCCCCCCCTGCTATATATACACACACACATTTGACTGTTGAATTATTTCTAGATATTTCTGACAAACAGATCAGGGACAAGTTCTCTGATAATCACACTAAAGGCTTTATTAATATGTCAGTGAATGAGCGGCAAGCACTTTTTGAATTGAAATGCATGAATAGCATTGAAATACGACCAGCTGACAAAGGGGGTGGGATTGTCATGCTTGATAGAGATGTGTATATTGGATGCATGTTGGATCTGTTAAGTGACTTGAACACCTACTCCCCTATCACAGGTACCATGTTGAAAGGGATTATTGATAGAATACAGTTTTATGTGTTTGATATGCTTATGACAGTGTTAATCTCTGAACAACTGTTTGAATATTTCAAAATAGATCATCCAGTAGTACCCGTTGTTTATGACCTTCCGAAGATACATAAGAATTTACACCATCCACCCATGCATCTTATAGTGTCCAGCAGGGGCTGAGCAACAGTGCCACTTTCTATCTTTGTTGAAAAAAATCTCCGGATTGTGCTAGACAGTTGTCATACTGTGCTTAGGGATACTAAAGGTTTTTTGCAAGAGCTGAATAAACATTTAGATGTTTTATCTGGTCATTGCTTTTTTGTCACACTTGATGTAGTCTCTCTATTCGCTGTTATCCCCAATAGTTGGGGGATTGAGAATATTAGAGAAATGTTATGTGCTAATGGATTTTATTGCTAGCAAAGTTGAACTAATTTGTACTCTCTTCGAGATTATTTTTGAGAATAATGTTTTTATTTTCAATGACTCCCATTATACACAGAAGGTTGGCGTGGCTGTGGACACTGCTTGTGCCAATAGCTACACCAACCTAACACTTGTGGATTGGGAGACTAAGTTTGCTTTCTCCAATAATAGGTTTTGTAGTTCTATAAAATGGTTCAAACGTTTTGTCGATGATATTTTTTTGCTATGGCAAGATACAGAAGAGGAGTTAGTACAATTTTTACAGTACCTCAATGGATTGAATGACTTTTTGAGATTTATGTATACATATTCATCAGAAGAGATTGATTCTTTAGATATGAAAGTGAGTAAAAATGCCCTGTCATCTGTTTCCACTACTATATATAGGAAGGAAGTTAGGAGGAATGACAAATCCCAATCACACAAAATGTAATGGTTTAAAAGGGCAGATTTATTGCATGATGCATCTCCATAGTGATGATACACAGCTAACTCTTGCACTAACCAAACTGAAAGAGGAATTTATTGAGGGGATATAAGCCCACTGCCATTGACTGTCAGATTAGTGCAGCTTAGGTGGAGAGAAATAGAAGATGTAGACCTTATTTTGAGAATGTTCCCCCAAATCCCCAAACAAATGTTGGTAGAGCCGTTGATTCTCCATCTAATATTATCACCAGTAGTACTGTAGGGGTTAGGATGCCATTAACTTTTGCTAGCAATGTGTGCATGGCATGTGATGTTATTAAGAACAATTGGGATATTCTCTTGACTGATCCTGGACTCAAAGATGTTATAGGTCGCCAACCCAATTTTACTTTCAGGAATAATAAATCTCTTAAGAACCAGTTATGTTACAAATCCAAGGGTAGAGAGAATGCTGTACAATCTTATAGAATGAGTACGTACCCATGCAGGAGATGTATGACTTGTGTGTGTATATATGGGGGGCACTTTTGTACATCCACAATTAGGCTTTGAGATTAGCACCACTTTATATGCTGATTGCCATACCAAGCACGTTGCATATTTTTGTTTCTGTACTATCTCTTTTTCATTCTATATAGGCAAAACAAATAGAGCCTTCAAGGAGAGAATTTTAGAACACCTAAGAGACATTAGGAATGCTAAAGAAACTAGTGTGTTGGCCATGAATGTTGCGAAAGAAAGCACTGCACATAAGTTTAAATTTTGTGTTCTAGAAGTCATACATGATCATATTAGAGTTGGTGACATCAGTAATAAGACAGCATCAGTGGAACAGAAGTGGATTATATGTTATCAAGCTGACAAACTACCAGGTCTCAATAGTAAGGTGTCTCTGAAGCCCTTTTTAAAAGCTAGAGCATGGAAACATTGATCAAATAGTACCAGGCTTATGTCCTTGGTTTCTTATATATATCCTTGCTATGGTTTTTATTCTTTGTGACCAGTTTTATATACATATTTTTAGACAGATTTACACACTGATGTTAGTTTCTTCACTGCTTAGACAAAGCAATGAACGTGTTAAATTGGTTCAGTGATTAGTGTGCCTCACTGGCTGCTAGAATGTTTAAAGATGTGAATTGAGTTTTAATATTTTGGTCTGAGGAAGCAGATGTAATCCGTGAAAGCACTTACCTTGATGTGTTGCTATTAAAGAGTGTTGTGTTGGAACCAGTTTGCCTTTATTTTCAACACAAAGAATCTTTGGCTGATCAAGTTCACAGACAGCTGCTAGCTGGGAACCATCATTAACTCCAGAAATGATGCAGACATCCTACAGAAAACCCTCACTGAGACCCACTGACTGGTGTGGAAACCATGGCCTGAGGCTTAACACCACAAAATGCATCATCTGCCCCTTTGGTAAAAACTCAGTTCCTACTAAGTACCACATCAATGGGAGCCCACTGAACACTGTAGGAGTTATAAGACATCTGGGGACACAGGTTGACACCAACCTCTCCTTTAACCACCACATTGCCAATGTAGTCAGGAAATCCTTCTGTGTGGCACATCTCATTACCAAGGGTTTTGCATCCAGGAAGAAAGAGATCATTGTCTCTGTGTACTCTTCCCTCATTATACCAATCATCATGTATATTGGCCCATTTGGCATGTACCTTACTAGACACCTGCCACAGCTGGAGAGGCCACAGATGTACCTCACAAAGAGGATCCTAGGCATTAAACACATGTCCTACACAGACAGACTCAAAAGACACCAGCTATTCTGTTTCATATCACCTACTTAGAGGCGATCTCTGTTTGACTTGCAAAGCCATGTCTGACCCAGCTCTTTTAGAAATGCTACATTTAAAGACACCCTAATCCCTCTGCACCACACACTGTAGGGACCTCGATCTCATTACCACAATCAACACAACATACTGGAGGGGCAGGTTCCTGATCCAGAGACTGCACATACCCTGGAACAGACTTTGCATACATGTTAAGCAAAGCACCTAGATGACCCTGTTCTAGTGAAATCTTGATGAGTGGATGGGTAATAGAAAGTTCACTCAGGGGATCACTTCAGTGGCTCTACTTGATGGAGGCACTGGGAACTAATGTTTGATGGCGCAATGGCAGGGCAATTCTATGGGCTCCAGGGCCATTAGCCTAGTAGACACCTATGAACCTATAAGGGGAGTGACATCAGCATGACTGATAAAGTAGGCTAGTGGGTGGGAAACGTATCAAAATACTTCTTCCTACAAACATAAACACTTAAACACCCACACACATATTTGCCAGATCTGAGAGTAGAATCCCTGTCTGCCTGGTTATTTGCACTATGGTGTTACACAGTTATTGCAAATGCTACAGAGCTTGTTGGGGTGACACCTGCCCAAAGGTACTGATAAGGGGAATGACATCAGCAGGACTGATAAAGTAGGACAGTTGGTGGGAAACTTATCAAAATACTACTTCCTACAAAAATACACTCTTACACACATGCATTTTCCAGATCTGAGAGTAGAAACCCAGCCTATCTATTAATTTGTACTATAGTGTTTTCAGTTATCACACACACTACAGAGCTTACTGGGCTGACAACTGGCCAAAGGTGCTGATAAGGGGAATGACATCAGCAGAAGTGATAAAGTAGGGCAGTGGGTGGGAGACTTATCAAAATACTCCTTCTTACAAATATACACACACAATCATTTACCAGATATGAGATTAATACCCCTGTCTAGCTAGTCATTTGTACTATAATGTTATATAGTTATCAAACATGCTACAGAGCTTACTGGGTTGATAACTGGCCAAAGGTGCCAATAATGGGAATGACATCAGCAGGACTGAAAAAGTGGGGCACTGGGAAGTGTGTGGGTGCGAATGGCCTGAAACTGTTTCACCTACAAACAAACACTCCCTCACTCTCACAAACACAGTTGTTTCACACACACACACACGCACACACACACACACACACACACACACGCACACACACACACACACACACACACACACACACACACACACACACTTGTCAGTATTGAGATTAGAGCCCCCTACTTATCTAGTTATTTGTACTATAGTGTTATGCAGTTATTGTATGTGCTACAGAGCTTATAGTGGTGATTGGTGTCTAATGATTCTTCTAAGGTGAATGACAGCAGCAGATCTTGCGAAGTAGGGCAATGTGAAGTGTACTGAGTGGGAAGAGTCCACACACACACACACACACACACACACACACACACACACACACACACACACACACACACACACACACGCAGGTGATGTGATATTATAAACCCACCCTCAGTACTGTTACACAATGGGGCTTACCTTTTATGCTGGTGCATTGAACTGTTTATAACTGGTATGCCACTGTCACATATCACATATGGGCCACCTACACCTAGCTGAGGGTAATCCTGTCTGATGTGTTTGTGTGTGTGTGTGTGGGGGGGGGGGTAGTTGACATGTATATAGCTGTCTGCATGCACAGACATATATACACAATACAGTCATATATTCCGAAGTGGGTTACAAAATGTTGTGTGATTCTCTAGGTGCAGGAGCATGCCCAGTGTGACCTTCTATATTAAGAGCGCAACTCCATTCTAGAGAAAGGTGTACTCCAGTGCAGGGTTTTGTGTACTACAGCCATACCTCTCAGGAGTACACAGGACTTTCCTCAGGGTACCTGGTTTGTCTAGCAGACATTTTCTGACATATCTGTATTCTGACACTGCAATGTATTGTGCCATTACCGACTGCCAGACATCTTCAGATCATCATAGTGTTTTACCAGAGGAATGCTAGTTGTATGATGCATAGACCAATATTATGAGGGCAGCTAAGTACATTCTTGCCCAACAAGGCCATTTGTGAGATGTGGCTACAGCCAGTTTAGTAATGACATGCTGTGTAAACAGTCCAGCAACCTGGTGATATACTGGCTGGGAAGTCTTGCTTGTGTGGTATCGTTCTAACTTGAGAGATCATATCCTTGTGTGGGCATACCTCTCATCTGTATATTTTTTGGCAGGTTGTCCAAGTGTTTGGCTAAAGGTTTCAGCCTGTCTCCGTAAACTTGTGTTTTTATAGCACGTTAGTTACATATATTTGAAAAGTGATGTTACAAAATAATGACAGACTATAGTGTTTCAGAATACATAACCTTCACACAATTCCCGCTACTGGAAACCCCTCACCCTATCAACATTCTCAGTATGTAGGGGCAATATTTACAACACATGCCTATCATTGAGCCTTTGTTCCACATTTATTTCTGCCCTTGTCCAGACATCTTGCTGTCAGAGGTTGGGAGTTATGAGTGTGGGTACAGAGTGCATTCAACTGTGCAGGCATGTCCACTATATGTATAAGCAAACATAAGAAAAAGGGATTATTGAGAATAATCACTGGCAACAGTACCAAAAAGCACTTATATTCACAAAGCCTTGGCACCTCAGCTACACATCCTTCAAGATGTCACTAACATGTGTAGTATATTCCACATAGCACGGAGACTTCCAGGTATTTCAGTGACAGAGCAGTGAGTGTCACTGACATGCATAACAGTTGGCACTGCAGTTATCTGCATATGGTCCTGTCAAAGACAACATTGTACCTAGGGCACTACAAGATAACTGCCAGGAGAACGTGCTGTCCATATCCAGACAGTATTAACCACACATGCACACAGCTCATTGACCCCGGAATATAGTGGACAGGCAACATGTTTTCATGTGTATTGATACAGCCCTGACAATGTGTGGTATGCTGTTATTTCCATGCAAATATACATTTTACTGCATTTGTGTGGGTATATGGGGGGGGGGGGGTCACACCTGTCAGCTGTACATATTTGCACAGACTGTGCTGATATTTGCTTTACATTTTGGTTCCTTTTACCATACTATTGTGCCCTGTCTTGGGGACTAGAAGCATATCAGTAATGAGCCCAGATCAGATTGTACTGGCATACATTTGAGTTTCAGACTTCTTACACTTTATCGCCTTACTGCAACTGTGGATCCTGCTGTGGTATCACTGTGTGAATCTATAGGGGGTAATTCAATATTGCTGCCATTTGTGGCCCTTTACCAGGCATTTATCTGTGGTTTTCTACAGCTGACTTGCTGTGTGGGTGTGAGGGGTGGGTATCGGACCCCCACCCTGACATTCATGCCTGTGATCTATGACCCACCAATTAGTTGTCCCCACACATATACTGCAGTGAGATTTATGCCCCTGGGTACTACTGCATAGTATGTGGAGGCCAGTTTTGGCCAGACATTTCCTGGTGTCACATATAGCTGTCTGTTGTGTGCTGCTATCCCAGTAGGCCACCCTATTCCCTTGCATGCATGCAGCATTACCATAGATATGCTAGCAAAACATACTAATCCATTCATTTATTGTTAAGAAGACTGACTTACCTTGTGCTTGCGGCAGTTGTGAGGACGGTGCTTGAGGGCCGCCTATGCTGAATGCACACAGTACACTGCCAATACATGGTAAGCTACAGATAATGTGATGTCTGTGTCATACACTTTACTGTGTGTACAAGTCTGAGAGAGGTGTCAGTCCCTGGGGTCCCTACAGTGTCAGTGTGTGTGCTATGATTTGCCTCTTTGTCAAGGCCTGAGCATACTGGGCACACCTCAGTATGCCTACAGGAGTTGCCTCAGGGGCCTAATCCTGTGAGTCCCTCTGTGCCTGTGGGGACATTGGCAATGGTGGTGGGCTGTGTGGCCCTTCCCTTTGCTGTTTCTGCTGCAGCTGTTTGTGCAGGATCATTTTGTGTGGCATGGCACATACTATGAATATGTGTGCACATGTAGCTGGAGAGTACTGCAAGGCTCCACCAGATATGTCAAGGCAGAGGAACTGTTACTTGAGCAACCCAAATTCACGCTCTGCAATGATCTTGGTTTGTGTCTGTGCCTCATTATGGCATTCTTGTGTGGGTGTGTGTATTTCTCATGGGTGTCATCATCCAGGGTCTATATTGAATCAGTGAATGCTTAAAAAAGGGAACGCTGATTCATCGATCCTATGTAAGCGAAAGCTTACAATCCCGAACACTCGGAACAGAGATTTTTCAACAGGGAAAAAAAATCACTGTTCCACAAAAAAAAAAAATCTTAAAACAGTACATAATCCCGGGGAGTGAAAATAATTTTAAATGGAGCTCCAGCTCACCATAACTTGTACACATTCATTCTCACAGAGCATACACTCTCATGTGTAATTTAGAAGCTTGCCAATTTACCGATTTCTTCTTTGGGAAGAAAAAAATTCCTGAAATCCTTAAAGGAAACATGCATACAGAGTGTTCCCCACTTGGACACAAGGAAGATGTGTAGACTCATCATAAAAAGCACCCCCAACTACGAACCATACTGGAGCAGCAAGGACTGTGAGGCAGCAACTGTAAATGCAGCATTCCTATGCCAGCCCATATCCATTTGTTAAATAGGTAAATAGGCTGCTGTTAAGGCATTTTCCAATCATGACACAGTAAATGTGTAACAATAAGCACTATTAGCAATAGTTAAATTTATTTCATAAAAAGGTAAACATTTCCTATCTTCAGGGGTGACCTGGGAGATCTGTCTTAGTGACTTAGTCCCATCACAAAGTAGGCAATCGCCTGTGACTGAGGGACTGAAACTAAACGGTATAAAATAATGTACATTAGCAGACCATTGCCTTAACAATTTGGCCTAAACTGTAAGACAATAAAAGATAACAAAAGTATAATAATGAGTAAAATAATTATTAATAGACAATTTCAACTGAAGGCATAAAGGGTGTGGCATGGAATGAAAGTTAGGAAGTGTTGTAATATAGTTTAGAGAATAGTCAAAATGTACATCATCACCCTGTTGGCAAACAGATGTTCACCAAAAGGTTATTAATACACAGATATCACTCAGTAAAAAGCAAGTCCACTGTTCATGGCAGCATATTAAGTTGCTAAGAGACTCAGACAGAAAAAAAAAAACAAATGATCACCATTTTTATACTTGCTAAATATGGATTTGTTGTTTAGTGAGCATAAAATAATAAATTGAAAATCAAAGTGAAAAAAAATCTCGGAAAACTAAGCACAATAATGCATTTACAGCAGATCGCCATTTTAATTTGCCCTCACTAAGCACTACTTGCATTTAAAAAAGAGGAAAAAAGTAAGACAATTATGTACATGCGCGAGTCTCAATGACTGTGTTTGTGTATGTATGTGTTCAGTTGCGTGTGTGTGTGTGTGTGTGTGTGTGTGTGTGTGTGTGTGTGTGTCTGCATATCTGACACAGAGAACAGAGGAAGAGACAATGACGCAGCGAGAGACAGAGTGACATAGAGAAATAGAGAGAGAGAGAGAATGCATCTCTAAACTTTCCATGGGAAGATACTTTCATTCAAGATAAAATATGAAACTCAAATGTCTAGCATTATCAACTCACTGTATTTCATATATATTTATCAAGAAAACTGCACATTGTATGAAGGACAGAGCAAAACTATGAGGCAAAATCAGGGACATTCTGCAAATCCAAGGAGAGAGGTTGCAAGGCATTGCACTGTATACCTTTTTTATTTTTCTTCATGTATTTAATCACAATGAGATATCTGAAGTTTATTTAGTCAAAAAAGTGGCTATAATTTTGGGGCAAGTGAATGTGTGGGTGTGTGCGTGTGTATATGTATGTGTGTTGTGTTTGCATGTGTGTGTGTGTGTGTGTGTGTGTGTGTGTGTGTGTGTGTGTGTGTGCATATGTGTGAACATTAAATACTTACATAATTTATATTTTGGATGCAAAATATGTCCTTGCACATTAATTACTCATGCTATAGCAAGTTAGTAACATTAGGTAGAGGAACAATTTTACATCAAAAATGTAAAAAGTATATAGTCATAAAAAATACAAAATAATTTAACAAAAGCTTATTTTCTAAGCACATTAATATCCTCCATAGTAGCCATTATCAGATAAATATTGCCCTTCCAGGGGTGGTAACACCCCTGGGCTGGTATCATTTTCCCAATAACTTTCACCCTGTTGGACATTATTGTTTGCATGAATCCTAGAAAAACATTATATTTCTTCCAGACTTGTGCAGATAATGGGTTACTGTCAGCATACACTTCAGAATTCCTTGAATGTTTGGACTCTAGTAGCTTATTGCAGTAGTATAAATGGGTCTATATTAGTTGACGATCGTTTAGTTAATCGAATAACTAAACATCAATCACTAATAATCGAACACACAAAACCATAAATGGCAGTTTCCACTCAGGGAAACAAGTCATTTGGCTGTTGCATGGAGTTTGCCCTTTCTTCAATGTGGAGTGATCTCGGAGTTGGTATATTTAGTTGGAGGTGTGTGGGGGGCACACCCCCCACATCAGGGGATGTGGGGGCAAAGCCCCCCACTTCATTTGTGTTTATTTATTTATTTATGTATTTATTTATTTTCATTGGGCAAGGGCATTGTTTCCCTGAGTGAAAACTGCCGTTTGATATTTTTTGTGTGCGATTACTAGTGATCGAAGTTTAGTTATTCACAACTAAACGTTCGATCATCTGATATAGACACATATAAACAATTAAAGATAGCATCTATTTCTTAGTTCACATTTACCAGCTTCTGGACAGATCACCTTAGATGCATAAATTGAAAAGTTAATCTTCTTTTAAGCTACAATGAGTCTTTCGGTGACAGAACATCCTGAATCAGCCATTGAAAATGTATTTGGGGAGCATTAGCTGTGTTTTTACAATATTTACTACTGCTATCAGCAGACAACAGTGCACTGGCTACAGCATGGATAATCATATAAGAGTCAGTGGATGCTCACTGATGTGCAGAGACTATAGCTTGTAGCTGCATTTGCCTGCACGTGTTGAATAAGACAGTATGCCCTTATGTTTCTCTATAATTCATTGAGTGTAAGGTGGACACGATTAATGCTTCTCAAGTTTAATTCCTTGAAGGTGAACTCCTAGATTACTGATTTTCATATGAAATCATGTACTATTTCTGCACCAGCAGTTGTTCCTTTTCTATATGTTTTTTTTTCTTTCTGTTTTCCTCCATGACTGTGCGACTGTAGGGTTAGTATTTATGTGTGTGTGTGTGTGTGTGTGTGTGTGTGTGTGTGTGTGTGTGTGTGTGTGTGTGTGTGTGTCAGGGAATTCAGACACATTGATAAATAGGGAACTGTATGCCTGGCTTTAAAGTTCATATTACTTGTATCGTTAGCCATGACTTTACAATTTTTCTGCAAGAAAGTAGTTAATTACTAGTCTATCTGTTCCAAGAGAAACTGCTGTTATTCAATGCTGTTCATTTTAAATGTGTTGAGGTGCCATTTCTCAGAGGCTCATGTGAAAAAAGTATGTTGCCATATCTGTAAAATCTAAATATGCTCACAGTTTGATGGATGAAGTAAGAAATGAAATGAAAGCAGCCACATTGTTTCAGGTATACTCTAGTGTATAACAGAAGGTTTTACTTTTTATTCTCCCAGTAGCTTCAAGCTTGTGGGAAGAGAGATACTCACACACAAATTTTTAATTAAAACTAATTTTGAATCTTCTGCATGTGTTGCATAATTTTATCACTGCAAATTCAGCCTGAAACAAACAGTGAAATTCTAGAAATGTTTAAAGGAAACATGGACAAATAACTACTGCAAATTGCAATTTTATCAGGGAGATGGCACTGTTATAGCATGTAAAGTGAAGAATTTGTCTAGGCTAGTTTTCTTTATAAAGTTGCACAACATGACCCTAAGGAGCTAGTGACATAATTTATGTCTCTAAATTTAAAATATTTGCACCTTATTCCTGTACAGTAAAGCATATTTTTAGTATTTAATGTTTTATTTATAAATGAAAATTTATATTATGCACGTGTCACTGCACACAATTTTTAGCCCTATATGCTCATCTGAACTTGCTGTCAATATTTCATACAAGTGCTACTTCAAGGGAGGTAAATTCTGAAAAAAAATGTTGAAAAGTTTGTATGTGAGTAGAGTAAATAACCTTCAGTAAATTATTGCTTTCCTTTCTTTGAGTATTAACATTTTTCTGAATATGAATAGTCAAAATAGTGAGAATAAACAACCTCTGGAGATCACTAATGAGAGAAGTTATCAGTGGGCATATTCTTGGATTAACTGTCAGGATAGGAAAGCAACAATTCAGTTGTATTACTTTAGAATGGATTAGCATGCATATGGCATTAGATTAGTTACTACTGAGCACTAGTGCTGCCCTAGGCAATTTATGCAGATTAATTACAAGGGGTGATGACTCTGATGCCATTAGGTTTGCAGAAGTTGTGTTGTTAAAAACATTATGACTATCTTGGGCATGTCAAGTCTTACTTGTGGTACTGTAGGGAGCAGAGTAAGAAAACTGACCCAAAGCTGGAATGTGTGATATTACTCATCAGTGTACTGGTATGTTAATGGTATTATCAGAAGTAATATGAAGCAAAAAGAAAAAAAAAACTGTCAGCCTTCCATGCCACTGATTTGTTAGAGTTCATGGACTATATAATCCTGGAGCTTCATGAGATCTCACGCTCTCTCTAGTTTTTTTTTTGCTTTTTTATTCTGCTTGGCTTCACACAGCTGATCATTAGCTAACCCTGCCAGGTTCACTTCATCTACTGGATGTGTGTTACCCTCCTTGGCTAATCACGACCATCGTTCAGGACCATTGAGGAGAATGAGCATCTTGAGGCAGCATCACACTGCTGTCAGGGAGAGGTTTTCCATATGCCCTACATTCCCTTCCATTTGCAAATACTTATAATGTCTTTGAGATAGACATACAATGGGGGCATGCTGGTGTATAGTTACACCTCTGCAGTAAATCAGCCACTGCCCTTGTCTCGCTTAGACAATGTACTCAGCAAGTCCTCATCCTTTACTGAAAGTCTTCTTGGAGTGCAGTTGAGTGCACCCCCCCCCCCCCCCCCCAGGATAGACATATCCATCCATCCATGCAAGGTTGTCAGACACCCAGGCTGCAAATTGAAGCTGGGTTGCCTGGACTAAAGTCATGACTTTATCTCTCTATGCCATGATTCTGGCAGCTGGTTCTGATATCTGATTTAGTGCAATTGTTTCTTCTGCAATCCCTTTCCATTTAGGTATGAACTCTAGGAATTCCAAGCAAGTCAGGGACATATTCACCTATAAACACTGGGACGGGTTGGGTGGGAAAAACAAAGTAAGACTTGACAAGGCTGGAGGCAAAGAAAACAAATATTCTACCATAGCTTTTGAGTCCTGTAGGGTGTAATGACAGACAATACTTGCATATTTTATAAATATTATAAATGTTACAAAACTGGCCCATTAAGTGCATAGGCATTGTTCGGCTGGTTGATCTAAAACCTGCTGAAAGACTATAGATAACACTGGCAATGGTATGCCTACACAGCATTCACATGTTAACATGTATTTAACATACATAAATGTAAAAATGTTTTCTCAATAAATACATGAATATGAAAGATGAACATTGGATAATTTTCAACATATTAATGTTTTCTAAATGGACTCAGACGTCAATTCTCTTTTATGAACTGGGGATGAATGCTCCGCTTATTTCCTTTACAATATTTAGTTTGAAGTAGCATTTTTTATATTTCTTCTGCAGCTTTTTGGATTTATATTTGCTGCTTTAGGATCTGTGCCTGAACTTTATAACTTTATCAGGTATATTTGTCATTTTTAGAATAGCTGTCTTATATTTTTGCCATAGCAATTTTATCTCTTCACGCAAATCTTATTTCATGCTTTCTTTTAACTCTCAGGCAGTTTTATTTTGTTTTTAAGACTGAAATGACTGTTTTCTAACTCATTAAGGGTCTTTTCATTTATTTTGCTGATTCATTTATCTCCAGTATTTCGTTCCACATAAGTTATGGTATTTATATATTTATTACCAATGTTTTCATTCTTAATCTGCTTCCCCTGTCTCTTTCCTGTTATACTCTACACACATTGACTTAAGCCAACTTGTGCTTAAACTATTTTAATTAATATATTTAATTTAGTTTATATGCTATCGGTGTAGACATGCTAAGCTGCTTATTTGCCCTAAGATGACACAGGTTCAAAAACCATAAACGTCAAGTGCTCTTTTTTACTGTTCCAAGTGTGAGGGAGATAAATTGAACTTTGTCTGCTTACTCAAAGCTTTATTCATGCCAGACATCTACAGGCTCATATTCATTCCTCTTGACTTAAGCATGTGAGTGTAACAATGCTGGATGAACGATGACTAGAAAGGGGTCTGATACAAATGCTCATGTGCTATTATCTCGTGTCAGACCTGCTCACTGCCATTTGCTTGAAAAGACCTGCTTATTGCCACTTGTTTGAAAAAGAAGCACCCACTACCCTGATCTCCCATTTCTTTGTAGCCCTCTCAACTCCTGACCGTATGAAGTATATAGCCCTACCCGGACCTCAACTCTAACTCTAAATCTCCCACCAGGTTCTGATCTGATGCCTCTCTGTCTTAAAATAAGCCACCACTCTCTCCTTCCTAATCCTAAAGTCCCAGATCACTCCCTAAAAATAAAACTCCAATGCACTTCCCTCAACCTTAATTCCCCACTTGGTCCCTAAACCTAGAACTCCCCTTATAGTCTCTAAACCTAAAACTCACGGCCCATCCTCTAAACCTAAAACTACCTTCCTGCACCCTAGCATTAAAAGTTCCTTCTAGTTCCCTACCCTAAAATCCCCCTCTTGCTCCATCCTCATAGCCATTTTTCCCAACTCATATTTGATCTTGAATGTGAGCATCAAATGCCTGTAAGAGCTAAAAGGTGCTTGAGTCCCTGGCTTCAAGACACACTTGTTTTTAGCACTTGGTATTCAAATGCCTATAGTGAGCCTGACTAGAAGATACTTTTAAAAATATGCTGTGGACAAAGTATCTAATTTCCAGCATTCTTGATGAGGGCTGACTGCATGAAATACACTAGCTTAATATCTGTCTTATTGCTTAATTGATATTGGTTCTTTCCTGTTTCATTTACTTTCTGGAAAGTTAGTCTTTCTACATAATTGTAGACTGATTTCTTCAATACCTGCTGATATTAACATAGTTGTAAAACTCTTGGCAGTAAGACTACAGAAAGCGAACTCCTCCAGTTCAGTGGTACAGAGGTAAGGCATTCTTCTGTGCTGCAGGCAACCTGAGTTCAGGACTAGAATCAGGCAACTTGTATGGTCATTTGGGGGGCATGATGAATGCCTGATGGCTGGACCTTCTATATAAGTGATGGTGGGAAAAGGATTACTGACTATGTGACATTTGGTGAAGACAAGGTATCTTGAAGGCCAAAAGTAGACATAAGGGAAATGGTATAAAAATGGTATAATGTAATTTGCCTGATGAGAGGTGTACATACCAGGCATGCTGATGCCATTACATATCACTCCTAAAACTTCTCAAAAGCGAACTTCTCACTTCTCAAAACCGAAGCGGAATCCTTCAAGGCCCCAGGGCCAGTGGAAACTATGGCCCAAACTGCAAACGCATTCTACGGACATCTCCAGGAATGCATGGATCATGCTATCCAAAACAAAACCAAGACCCAATCATCCAAAGTCAGGCGTCCAGTCTGGTGGACCCCTGCCATAAATAAACTGTACAACAGAAGGAGGAAGCTACTACATGATAGAGCAAAATCCCTAATAGGGAAGGCATCTCTGATCAGTACTAGCAAAAAATTACAATCCCTCATAAAATCCTCCAAGACCAGCTTCGAGAGAAAAATTGCACAGGACACCAAAGACAATCATAAGGCTTTTTTCAGTTATGTTAGAAACCTGGGATGCAACTCCCAGACTTGTTCTGAATTGATTCTAAACAACAAAAAATACACTGAACCCACAGACATCGCCAATATCCTGGCAGACAGGTTCAGTGCAAACTTCTCCACCCCCCCCCCCAAAAGAGCAAGTATCTATCCCGGCAGAGGGCTGCCTCCCAAACATCTCTGATGCTCAGGTGAAGGCTGCCCTCTCCAAAGCAAAAAACACTGCTTCCATGGGACCAGATGGCATCCCAGGTTGCGTCCTACATGAACTCCAAGAGGAACCAATCCCTCAAATAAAACAGCTATACAATCTCAGCCTCACTACAGGATATGTGCCCATAGAATGGCGTACAGCAGCATTGGTCCCACTCCACAAAGGTGGAGCCTCTACGGACCCTGGAAACTATTGCCCCATAAGCCTGACTAGCTTAGTCTGCAAGGCTATGGAGAGGATCATCATGGAGCTCATAAACAAAGACATTGGGGACCTACAGACACTAGATCCTACCCAGTTCGGCTTTGTCAAGGGCAGATCCTGCCTTTTGAATCTGGTTGACTTCTTCGAAACAGTCACCAAAGACATAGATGAAGGGAAGGTAGTCCACACAGCCTATCAGGACCTTGCAAAGGCATTTGACACAATACCCCACTCGGGCATCATAGATAAGCTATCCAGCTTAAATATAAACCCCTATGTCACAAGATGGGTCGTAAACTGGCTCAAAGACAGAACCCACAGAGTGAGAGTTGCTGGAGCCATGTTCGACTCAAAACTGGTCACAAGTGGCATCCCACAGGATTCTATCCTGGGACCACTCTTGTTCGGTATATACTTTTCTGAGGTACAGGCAAACGTGGGAGGACTATGGCTCACCAAGTTCGCAGACGACTGCAAACTGGGCGCCATAATCAACTCTCCAGCTGACACAAACATCCTTCAAAAAGGTCTCACAGAGACAGATAACTGGTGCCAGCACCATGGTTTAAAGCTAAATGCCAAAAAATGTATAGTCATACCCTTTGGCAAAAACAATGTGCCCACAAATTACCACATAGGCGGAAACCCATTAAGTACAGAGAAAGTTATTAGGGACCTGGGGACCCAAGTTGATAGCAATCTCTCCTTTGAAAACCACATTGCCAAAGTGGTTAGAAAGACCTTCTACATAGCCCACCTCATCACGAAGGGTTTCACATCTAGATCAAGAGAGGTAATCATACCCCTTTATTCATCCCTCATCAGGCCCATCATAGAATACAATGCCCCATTTGGGGTGTACCTTACCCGACACCTGCAGCAATTAGAAAGACCCCAAAAGTATCTCACCAAGAGGATCAAGAGAGGTAATCGTACCCCTTTATTCATCCCTCATCAGGCCCATCATAGAATACAATGCCCCATTTGGGGTGTACCTTACCCGACACCTGCAGCAATTAGAAAGACCCCAAAAGTATCTCACCAAGAGGATCAAGGGTCTCAAACAGATGCCATATGCTGCTTGGTTAAAAAAACTCCAGCTCTACTCAGTTTCATACCGCCTACTTCGAGGCGATCTATGCCTGACATACAAAGTTATGTCAAATCCAGAATTAATGGACATGCTCCACCTCAGTAAATCTAAATCCCTTAGAGCCACACGCTCGAGGGACTTGAACCTCAGCACAGAAATAAATAGAACTTGCTGGAGGGACAGGTTCATAACCCAGAGGCTCCCTTCGCTCTGTAATAGAATTCCAGTTCATGTGAGGCTGAGCACCTCACTGAATCTCTTCAAGAAGAATCTCGATAGGTGGATGGGGGATCGTAGGTTTGTCCCAGGGATTACTCCCGTGTCACTATTAGACAGATGCACAGTAAACTAAACCTTAAAAAGAGGCACAGTATACTCAAATCAAGGGGTGGTGCAAGCCACACAGAATTGGGCTAGGCTTATAATTGCCCCAGGGCAAATAGCCTAGTATGAACCTATGAACCTATGAGCCTATTGGTGCAGTGGTGCTGACTGACCTCTAGTACATGAAGGCTCCCATCACCTTGTCAACCGTACCTCACTGGATCCTGACTGTCTTGTTCATATCAATTAAGGCCAACTTTCTGAGCAGTGTGTGTGTGTGTGTGTATGTGTGTGTGTGTGTGTGTGTGTGTGTGTGTGTGTGTGTGTGTGTGTGTGTGTGTGTGTGTGTGTGTGTGTGTGTGTGTGTGTGTGTGTGTGTGTGTGTGTGTGTGTGTGTGTGTGGTCTTTCATGGCAAAGGGATATTGTCTGGGACTGGTGGAAAAAACAGAGAGTATCCATTCAGAAATGGGTATTTTGGGAAAAGCAACTGTCCAGCACTATGTTGGGTAGGGAATGGAGAAATAATGTGTGAGTAGTCAATGGTAATGACTATGACCTGGCTTATGATCTAGCTAGTATTTGTTAAGTGTAGGTCAGTGAGTAATCACTGTAGGATATTATAAAATTGTATGGCGTGGCTAGAAAGATAGGTGTATCTTTTCAACAGATTGCAATTGTTTGATTAAAAAATGTAGTATGAAAAATTCTAAGTCTTATTTTATTAATGGAAGATTTGAAGCTGGGAGCAAACATTGTGAAATGAGTGAGGGATATGTGTGTGGTATCTGTGCTGATGACAACAGTCAATGGGAGACTGTTATATGGGTGGAAACAGGAAGTGTGGCATGACAGTGAAGAAACATTTACCTAGTGGCAGACACAGAATCTGGACAGGAAACCAAATCATTGCCCGAGTAAACTTTTAGCAGTGTCTGTGGAAGCAGATTGTACAGAATCAATACTGGCAAGGAAGATGGGGAGTACTATATAAGAGCTCAGATTGTTCTAGCATTCACAGCAATGAGAGAATGGCACTAGGAGGTGTTTGTAGAAAATAGCAGGGACAGATGGGGCACTGCTTGAAGTTACAGGATTAAAGAATTTGATTGTGGTTCCACTTTTATTGCATCTGCTGAGACACCTACCAATGTCTCCAAAAGGCAGGAATGACCAGATAGTACTTGATAGGCTGGCATGAATAGAGAAAACGTGACAATAGACCAAATAAGTTGGAGTAGTAGTAGAGGTTAGTGAACAGTCTCATGCTGTATTTTATGAGATATGTAATGGCAGACAAAATAGAAAACAGGAAACTGGAAAACTGTGTCAAGTTGAGTAGTACAACAGCAAAAGGGAAGTGAATCATATCTCAGTCTAGGACCAGCACTAGTCAGTTGTTTTAGTGTTGCTGAATTAATCTTCCAGTTATTAATGACATTATATTTATAACATGCATTTCTGATGAGGGAGTAATAAAAAAGACAAATATGATACTATTAGTTTATCAGTATTAGCTGTAACACTTCCATCTATCGAAAATCTACCTTCAGTTGTGAAGTTTTCCAACAACTCTATCCTGCAAGCACTATTAATAAACATATATGAAAATGCGTCTCATTATCATTGGTGGTAATTTCTGATATGATCATCATCATCATCATCTCATAATTAACTGAGTATTCTTAGGAAGTTGTCTGCACTACCAAATTACACATTATTACTAATATAATTCCCGAATATCCTGAGTGTTTATTTTAATCTCATCATATATGTTTTAGACAACTATATGTAAAAACTGAAAGAAGTTCATCTTTCAAAAAATCAAAAAACAGTCTCTGATGTAATTCAATTATTACAAAAAATCGACAACTCTTTCTCGGCAGAATTCAATATAAAAAATATCCTCAATAGAAAGAGCAGAAAAATATTTTGAGACCATTCGTATGAAATAAAAATAGTACTAGCTGTCAATCATTTTCAATGTTTTATTCAGGAATGAACAGCTGAAGTTTAAAGTTAAGAGTGACAGAATATTTGAGTGAAATGAAGACTAAGGTGTGCCTGAGAGAGGAGGTAAAGCTAGATGGCTAACTGGAAACAGCACCAGAAAATGTCCTTGCAGTTCACCAATAATTCTGATAGGACAGTTAAACACAGTGATGCCAAAAAACACTTTTTAATATTTTGAAAGTTAGTATCCAAATAATTATATATTGTATTTAAAAAGTTATATGCAATTATATAACACATTTTCCTGTCAAATCTAATACCTCTGGGGTTTTATATGAGAATGGGTTACTCTAAGTGTACTAATCATGATAGAGCCATGAATAATAAGTTCTAGTAACTGACTGTGATAGTACAAGAATTATTTTTGAAACTGATCAACTGAACTCCAAAAGTGATGTGGTTGAAGAACATGGCAAAGTGTACCTCATCTTAAGAGACATGTTTCAACAGCAAGGAGCTCAACTTAGCATGGACGTATTAATGAATGACATAGAAGGGTGAAGAGGATAAAAAGAAGCCCAAACCAAGTTTTTATTAAAGCAAAATAACTGGATACTAAAAACAAAAAATAGATGACTTGGAAAACTGGGATCGCTTAAACAGTTTAAAAATATATGAGTTCCAGAAAATCTTAAAGTTAACAAAACATCATGGATACCAAACATTTTAAATTATCCACAGTCTTTCATACAAATTGAAAGCACTCGTATATTCCAAATAAAATCTCCAAGAAAACTAGCCTCTTGATTGTCAAGCAGTTTAAAATGTATCTCACATATGGACAAATAACTCATCTTAAAAGCAGCATGCATAACTTAGTCATCTTGCATCCATTAATATCAACTCCAACTTATTATTACAACTGCTATAAAAGATTTACAACCAGCTGTTGGCAGGTAAGGATATGATGCAACTGAAGTTTTCTAAGAGGTTTATTTTGCAAATGTGGAAAGAAATTTAAACGCTCATTTCACAAAACAAAGAGTGCAAAATGAGATTCATGTTAAATCATTCAAGGTAATTTCAGTGAATGGAAAAAAAACAAAACAAAACAAAACATGTTCTCCAAAACCACCTTATAAGAAGAACTCACCAAGTTTATTTTTGCAGGAGGGGAAAGCCTTTCTGCATCCCTCATGTAGATATCCCCATATCCCAAGAACTTATAAATTTCAACTCAAAGATCACACAACGATGAAGATAAAACTAAACTCCACTGTCGGTGAAAGTAGTTTTGGTGTCCAGCACAGGCTGCTTTTGCATTCAACGAAATTATGTTCTACGAGACAACATGCTCCTTGCAAAATAACATTTGCATAAACTAGATGTTTATACTTGTAGGTAAAGTCGGCAGTCCCCTGCACATATTTCATAATATAATCAACTCCAGTGTCATTGTATTTTAGGAAAAAAGATAATTTCCCCCTTTCAACCCATTTCTGGGTCTCATGTTAGTACATTTTTTGCACAGAGCTGTCCATCAGACAGCTGAACTGACAAGCAACATAATCTCAATTTTGTAAACTACCAAGCTGTTTTTTTACAGTAGTAAGTGTTACCTTAAGATAACATCTGAAAGTCTGCAAGCTGTTATTGAGTGATTAAGGTGTAAATGAGTATATTGTCCAGGGTGCTCTTTTACCTTTGAACAACAGCTCCAAGATGTGATCTATGTCTTCTCTATGGCTGAAATAAATATTCTTTATGAGTCCCTGAAGAGAAGAGTATGGATATCAAACATATAGGATGAGTTGTAAGTAAAAGGGCAGTGCTCTAAGCAAATGACTACAAGAAAGCAAATGTGCACACTATGGTATAGGGAGTAGCAATCATTTTAAAAAAAGTACTTAATATTCAAAATAAGAGTAAGGCATGGAAATCAGGGGAAGCAATAATAAAGCAAAAATAGCATTTTCTTTCCCAGGCAGTAGTGAAATAAAATAAGAAAAAAATACTCAAGAAACTAATTACAACAGCCAAGTTAGGTAGTATGGGGCAAAGACATACCTGGAGATTCATTAACATGCATGTGCGCTTCCCACTTAGCCTACATGTTTACTTCATATTAATGCAATGAGCAGCAGTGCTCATTGAATATGCAAGCTGTCAAACAAACCTGCACATTTAGCAACACCTGTTTATAAACAAATATCGGCAGAAATGTTCTCCACAAGTTGTCTTGGATAGTTTCTACATATAAATAACTCCTTAAGAAAATGAAACTATTGCAAGAAAACATTGTCATCACTTACTAAGTGAAACAAACTAATAAATTGCCTCCTAATGATGTTTGCTTTCATAGAATGTATGTGCTGACAAGTGATGTCTAAAAAATTATTTCTGTAAGTTTTCTTGCAGAATACATTTGATTCCAATGAGTCTGCAACCAGAGGGATCTCCGCATCCAGGACTGGACAGTAGAACCATACCCTGAAATAACAAAAACTAAGAAAATCAATGCTGCCAGACAGAGTCTGAATAAATGAATGTAGTTCACTTCTGGACCCCTGTCAAATAAAAAAAGATATCATCAATATAACAACAATACATTTTAGTTTTGTCAAAACCAGGCAAATGAACCAAAGTGTGCATTTCCCATGCACTCAAAACTAAGTTATCATATGCAGGGGTCATTTTTGACCCCATGGCAACTCCTCTTATCTGCTGATAGGCTTTCACATTAAAGTGGAAGAAACTCTTACACGGAACCATGGAGACAAGTTTACAAATAGTATCTATTTTAGCACTAGAGAACGTGCTATGTTCTGTCAAAAAAAGGTGAATCAATGCTAGACCTTCTTTGTGTGGAATGTTAGTATATAAAGATTTATTATCCAGAGTTACTAACATAGTTTGTGTCTATGGTATCCAGCAAGAATAGTTGATGGAGAAATCCCCAAGAATCACATAAATAAAATTGAGTAGCTTGCAAAACAGGGTTCAGGCCTGAGTCAATGTGCTCAGCAATCTTTTCCATTTTAGATTTTCTATTAGATACAACGTGTCTGAAGGGAGAGTTAACAGTATCCTTGTGCATTACTTTCATAGACTGGGGTTAGGAACATGCATAAAATGATAATCTTCAAGAGAAATGCAGTTATTGTGTTTCAGATCAAGCAATAAGTGATTGATCTCTTCAAACTGTTTATTAATAAAATCAAGATCTACCAGTATATAGAATTCATTGTTACTCAAGGAAGCCTCAGTCTTAGAAATATACACATCCTGCTCCATAAGCATAATCCCTGTCCCCTTGTATGCTTTCATAATGCATAAACATTTATCAATGCAAGTTCCTGCAAAGCTTTAAACTTAATGGTGGTCAAATTAAACCACTTATTATGTTTGTTGTCCTTAAGTAGTGTACGCAAGTCTGCAGTGTGTTATGAAGCGCAGGGTTATAAATACTTTTCCTTCTAAGAAAATGAAGATCAAAGGTGTTGGAGGGTTCATCCATAGCATTATCAAGAAGGACTTTAAGATTTAATTTTCTCAAATACAGTCTAAGGTCTAAAAGCAAGTTTGGGAGATCAGCCCTTAGTGCCGGTATAAATGTAAAGCCTCTGTTTAGGACTTGGAAGTGTTCATGTCTTCTGTCAGTAAGATTAAACAAGTAGAATTAATTTCTGCCAAAGCACTCTGTACTGTTTTTTTATTCATCTTCTCCAGTTGCTCCTGGTATTCATGGTTCATGCTTGAGACCATCCTCTCCCTCTGCCATGCCCCCTCCCTCATGAGTGACTCTGTGGTGTTAGTAACCTGTTTAAGGTCCCCTGTAGTTTGGAGACAAAAACAAGGTTCTGTTGAACATTAGGTAAGGCAGCAGCAGTTCCTGATCTCTCCATAACATTGAAAGGAGGAAAAGGGTGATCATTATTATCCAGTGTTACAAGCTACCGCTGATTCCCACCCACAGCCATGGCAGCATAGTCACTTGTGTTTCTCTCATGAAATTTTGTTGCTGTGGTTTAAATACTTGTTGATTTTTAAGAGGGTATGCAGTCTGGCTTTGATATTGTTGCAGATCATGTGACATGTATTAGTAAGTAGCCGGTTCATAATTTACATTGCACATACACCACAGGTTCACTGGCCTGGGACAAGTGTTGTTATCTTTCCCTGTGGGTCCCTAACTGCATTTTTGCAGAAGTTGGCAAAGCCAGCATTCCAGAAGCTAATTCAATTAAGTCCTAATACAGGCCAACAAATGGCCTCAAATATCTTATGACTTTGATAATTTAATGGCCTGTTTGCTAAAAAATGGCAAGCACCTACTATATCATTATACTGGGCATGCTCACACGGAATTGCAGTCAAGACTACAATAGCATGAAATACCCAAAAGAAACAGTTAAGAAAGTATCATAACACAGACCCACGCACAGTTTGCAATGATTTTGCAGCATGGCACGCATTAAGAAATCATGTATAAGTCCTAATCTCCCATAAAGCCCTAGAATGTGAACAAAAGAATGACATTAATACATAAATGTTTGTATGAATTAATGCAACACATATCATTATTTTGGGGAAAATAAGCAATGCCTATCAGCACTGATTGACATACTCAGCATTTATATCTTGGGAGACTTAAACACATGCTGATGGCAAATATCAGAGAGATGTGTATCAGTCATTGACACCACAGAAAGAGGAATATCTAATATGTCATCACGAACACACTTAAAGGGATTACATCACTTTCCTATTGTATTATGGATTCCCTAACATGGAATGTGAGACCTAAAAACATGGCCCGCTTATTGTGCCATGTCTACCTTCTTTGCCTGAGCCACTCCTGTCTGTCACAATTGATTGACACATTGAAAGCTGTGTATTAACTGTGTCTACCATTGGAGACAGTAATGGAGGTTGTCACAAATAACACAGTTCAAGGTGTGAAGTAAGAAAGGGCTTTTGATGTCAATGTATCCAACAGAAATGTTTTTGAGTGATGAAAAGGAGGTAACTATGTTAATCTTCACACATCTGTGGAAAGCCCCATAACACTGTTGACTGGCCAAGACATTCATTTCCATCCACATTTTTTCTACACATACAGTCCCAGATTCAAACAACAGACTATGTAAACAGGTTATACTAGTCAGTGTTAACTGCATGTGCCCGGGGAGTACTCACATTACAAGAATCACAGGACTCCTATTTGACTGACATAAAATCCCCAGTATGTTGAAAGCTGTTTGCCCAACATAAAAATGGATAGAAACAACAAGATCAATGCTGTATGTGTCACATCAGTACAATTACTTAATATTGCCCTTTTGCTGTAATTGATCAGCTATCTATGTAAGTCCACAAGCTAATGAAATGTTTGTTAAGCACACACAGGTTAAGTCTTATCACAACTGTGAGACACAACCTATGTGGAGTCATGACATCAGATCATTGTGTGGCAAAGCAGTTGTTCAATATAAAAGTAATATTGGATGCCTATAACACTGTACGTGTGCACATTACATATGTGGTGGATGTCATCCATGCATAGAAGTATACTGACACACATTGATATTATTCGGTTAATGCAGGATTTGAACACCTATCTGACCACATAGGCTACGTGATATTGCATTGACTGAACATGCCACAGGAGAAGTCATACTGCAATTTTGAATAGTCTGCATTTGAAGCCATTAAACTGTCTTATTGCTGCAAGACATATGTGTAACTGTAATTTGGTTAAAAGAGTGGTGTGATCTGTCTCCTTGTCACACAATATTGCATGATGTTAGGTATAGACAAACACAGATATGGCATAATGCAGTTATTACTGCGATAGTAGAAACATAGCCATACACAATATGCTGATAGTTACAGATTTGAGCTCATGGCTTATGAAGGCAAGAAGCTAGGGAACATTTCATGATTTTCTCACACCACAGAACAAGACTTGCTCCTAGCTTCAGAAAAGGAACATTTTAAAAAGTGTCATCATTATTGTTGAAATAAGGATAAAACAAAGGTGTTGTCTTTGCTAAAATGCACAAAAAGAAATCAAAGAAATCTCCAGCTATACTTGTAAACTTCAGATATGTGGATGGCAGCATTGTTACCTGTATGTAGATTCACACTTATTGTGATACATCTGAGTCTAAGGAGTAAAGCCTGATTTTGAAACTACAACCTAAGATCACAAACTAAAGAACACTGAAGGAGTTGCAAGCATCACACTACATGTTGCCTGCAATTGTGGCAGGGCACATTTGAATGGATAACATGACCACTGTTTTAATAGAGTAATGCTTCTGCTAAAAGGGAAGGAAAATGGCTGGAAAGCCCATTAAAACTGTACAATGTACACATACACATCGTGTATATAGTTGAAGCTATTTGTACACATGAAAGGGAGACTCACACTCACAGAAGTTGCTCATTGTCAGTTTTGTTTATTTATTTTATCTTTTTCCTGGTTAATTGACATATTCCAATCACCTCCAATTATGTGCAGGTGTTCAGGTGTTTGCATTAACAGGCCATAGATCTCATATAGGAAAGCTAATTGATTCATACAGGGGCCATATAGATTTAAGAATAATAGTGTTTTTTGTACAGTGGATGATCACATGTAAAGCAGGACAATCTTCCATTGGGGTCGGTGTTGCTATTTAATATAGTTCCATTAAAGGATTTTTTAACTTCTATAACAGTCCCTTTGGATGAAGTGCTATCTCCTGCTGCTATTATTTGTTGTATCCATTTTCTATTTTTTACCTTTTCCCATTGTTCTCCTGTTATATCAGTTTCTTGCAGGAAAGTTATCCCTGTTTTGGCTTGGTAAATCAAATGCATCACTAAATAATTATTTGTTTTATTCTGGTGGCCCTTTATATTCCATGAATCAACACTTAACATCATTTAGGAAATCACCCTAATTTATTTACTATCATCATTTTTAACTTGCATGAACTGTGATTGGGATTGATTTTGCTTGGAGTTTCTAGTTAGATTCCAAAATGTTAAGGTGACACCATAGTCTTTCAGTATCCCCCCTGTGCCTAACCACATAATTCTCGTAAACAAAAGAGATGAGTATACAAATATACAATTAGAACATAGAGCGATTATAATACAAAACACTATTGCTATTCCAAGTGTCCTCAGACTGCCAGCTAACATACATTCAACTTAATAGCCTGCCCACACATATTAGAAAATAACTCACTACCCTTTTAGCAGAATTAATAAAAGACTTCAACCTGCTAGATTCCTTCAAAATGTATAGAACTGGCATGTCTATCATTAATTTTACGTATTATTCATCTCAGCACAAATCATGGTCCAGAATAGACTTTTTGTAATCTCTGAATTCTTAGCAAGCTGCAAAACTGCCTATAACTCTGAATCCAGAATCATATCAGATCACTCAAAAGTTAGCATTCCAATAAAGGATGCAAAAACAAAACAACATGCCCGTACCTCATCTAATTGAACTCTAAATCATAACCTAATTAATAAAAAAGATGTTATTCAAGAAATCACTAACAATCTCACTCAACTGTAAAATACTATTACAGTAACTGAAATTCCTTATGATATCCAATGGGAAGCAACTAAAGCTACTATTAGGGGAATTTTAATAAAAAAGGCATTGTTTTATAAAAAACTTAGCAAGGAGAAAATGGCCAATTTAGATAGGATAAAAGCAATAGAATTAAAACTACAAAAGAACAACTCCAGAGATCTAGAGAACCAAATGTTGAATCTGCAGAAACAGCTGTATGAGTTACAAATACAACAATACTCTAGCACGGAACAAAAGCTATTATACAAGTACGTGGAATGGGCTCAAACCCCCTCAAAAATGTTAGCAAGAGTCACTAATTTAAAAAATGCCCCATCCAAAATAAGGGAAATTAAATACAAAAATAAAACTCTATATTTAAACATAGATATCATACAGGGTTTTGAAGAGATTTATCCAAACCTGTATGGCCCACATGATCAGTCCCAAGATTTGTTATATCAACAATTTACTAATGATTTAAAATTTCCTTTCCTAAATGAAGCACAAATAAATAATCTTAAAGCCCCATTAACAGTAGAAGAAATTAAATTAGCTATTAGTAAGCTGAAGCCAGGCAAGGCACCAGGCCCTGACGGTTTTATGTCAGAGTTCTATAAGACATTTAAGCAGCAAATCACATCTGTCCTTTTAAGAGTGTATAACTACATAATGGTGTTTGGTATCTCCAATCTGTACATAAATAATTCAAAGACCATATTTATAGAAAAAACATATTCAGATGTATCAAACCCCAACAACTATAGACCAATAGCTCTCATAAATATAGATATTTAATTATTATCAACTGTTCTAGCTTTCAGAATCAAAGAAATGTTGCCATAATATAATATCCTCAAAGCAATTGGAGTTTATGACCCACAGGCAGGTGTGGGATAACACACTTATCATTGCCTCCTTATTTAATCTCTTGGCAAAGGACAGATGCCCTAGATATGCCCTGTCGATAGACACATCCAAAGCTTTCAACAAAGAGAATCTAAGCTTCCTTTTTAAAATATTGCAGCAGTTTAAGATACCACAGAAATATATTAATATGGACAAAACCCTTTATAATAATTTAAATGCGACACTCTACATCAACAAAAAACAATACAAATTATTAATGGGGCAAGGCAAGGCTGCCCACTCTCCTCATATTTGTTCAATGTATACAATAAAACATTATTACCACAAATAAGCCAAAGAACTTACCATCATCTCATGCAAATCTCCAAGGTCCAAATAAAATACAAAGCTTTGGCAGATGACCTAAACATATATTTCATACACCCTAACACTGACTCTTAGATGGACTCCATAGATAAGTTCTCTAAAATATCAAACTATGCTATAAATCCAAATAAATCTCTCATATCCCCATTGAATTCCATTGGTCATAAGGAATTTTACTTTCCTGAGACAAGAATCAAAGTAAACTATTTGTTAAAATACCTAGGTATCCATTTTAACCATTTACAAGCAAACATGCTTGAAAACAACATTTATAAAGCATGGTGAAATATTACAGATAATATAAACAGATTGAACAACAACTTAAAGTTATCTCTATTATCCAAAGCAGCAATTATTAAAATGAATATCCTACCAAAGATCCTATACCATCTAAATGCAGTTAGCACTAACATACCAACTAACTTCTTAAAGAAAATGAAAACCATGCTAGCAAATTTCATATGTCATCCTAAAAGTACCCAAATAAGTTATTGTAGATTAACACTGCCTAAAGAGAAAGGGGGGCTTGGATTGCCAGACTTCCAACAATACTATGAAATTATAAATGCTAGTCGCATTATCCAAATAGCAAACTATGACCCATATAACAAAGAATGGTACCCACTGTGGATAAAACAATATTTTCAACACTTAACTTTAACAAATATAAACCCTAAAGCTATACCATTTATGAATCAAAATATCCTTAAGTCACTTAAAATTCACCCAATAATTATAAATAAAAGTCTAATATTCCAGAAACTAATAACATCCTTACAACTCAAAGATATCCTTACTTTCCTACAACCAATCCACCTTAATCCAAGTATAAGACTAAATAACTCCATGCTCAGTTTAGATCAATACCCCAAAATAAAAAAAAAAGTTCAATTTAGGATTTTTGCCAACTAAAACAACCTCTTGACAGAAAACATTAGAAATAAGAGTCAATAAAAATTCTAATATAATTATTAAACAAATAATGCTCTTTGTAAACTCCATAACCACAAATATTATAATAGATGAACAGGATATCTTCTTATCTCAAATGCTCCAAAAATGCTACTTCTCAGGACCAAAATTATATCCAACACCTACAGATTAATAACAAAAATTAAGTATCAGGACTCACTCCTATACTCAAAATACTGGGATGAAAAGAATAGCACTGTCACCCCAAAACAAAAACTATCAGCAATAGATTTAACTTTGAGATTGACCTCATTCAAAAAACTTATATACACTCATATTATGATAAATAATACTGCCTATCATACTCCTGTCTTCTGACTTCCTAAAGAGAATTGACCCTACCCACTCTCCATACTGTCCTTACTGCCCTAATACTGTAGCAGACACCCTTCATATCTTTTGGAGTTGCAAATATATATATATATATATAAATTGTGGTGTTCACTAAGAACTAAGCTAGAGAAAAAAGGTTACACAAAGACCACCATGTCTGGGGAAAATGCTATACTACATATAATCCTGGAGAACCTTGCTTATATAAACAAACATATTATAGTAACACTAAGTGCCCTTATGAAAGTTTACATGGCTAAAAACTGGCTGCACAGATCTAAAATTTCATGGGAAGATTTCAAATTTTTAGCCACAAAATACATAGTAGCTAACAAATGTATTACAAAAAGTCAAAAGAAACTCACATACTATCAGAATTATTGGAAATTACTGCTTGATACTTTATCATAAAAGTAAATGCAATCAGGGTATCCAAAATCTTTAACTCATAATCACATGAACCAACTACCAACCACCATGACAGACTTGCAAACTTTACATCTCATTTGACAAGGAACCTATCTCTGGGGGAACTGTATACTAAGGTGGCAGCAGAGTGTAAATAGTCAATGTAAAAGTAAACTTTATTGTCATTCAGAAATCACACAAGTGCAAAAACTGAATGAAATTCAGTATCTCCAGACTCAGTGTGCAGGCAACATATAGACTATTTTCACAGACATTTACACATGTAACACCTGGCTATTGTATCACAGACATGCAGGTAGACAGACTTATTGCACATAATTAGAAACACACTTTAACTCTTTTTGAACTGAACACTTACTTGCATGAGACTTTAGTATTGCAGAGGTACTTGGTTAAGACATTGCATTGACCCTTGCACAAAAAGAGAAACTGAATATTGCACTGTGAACATTAAAGTATTACACTATGGACCTTAGAGTATTGCACTATGGTTAATTTATGGATTTGCATGTATTGCACTGAAAGAAGAGATATTTTACTGCATTGCTACTGCCCTAGATGGCCTATAAGTTACAGTCATGGTGAAAATTGCACTACGTATAAGGTGAGACTGGTAACCAGGTTCTTGCATGAATTGAGACAGTTTATACTGACCCAGTTGGACATCATGGAGTGTAGTGATTATTAGAGTTCAGCAGCCTGATGACATTAGGAAAGAAGCTGTTCCTGAATCTTGCACTTTTCCAACTTATGCTTCGGAAGTGCTTTCCGGATGAAAGATGCAGGAACAGTCTGTAAGCAAAGTGAGAGCAGTCTTTAATTATTCCTCTGGACCTGCTGAGACATCTGGATAAGTACAACTTGTGAATAGGTGGTAAGGTGGTCTTAATGATCCTCTCGGCTGTCTTCACCACTGTCTGGGGGGATTTGCGCTCAGAGGTAAAGCAGCTTTCATACCATACTATGAGGTTGTTCATCAGGATACTTTCTATCGTACCTCTATAGAAGGTAGTGACAACTGCAGATGGGAGATTCACTGTTTTCAGCCTTCTTAAAAAGTGCAGCCTCTGGTGTGCTTTCTTGACTATGGCATTTGTATTTGTGTTCCAAGACAAGTCCTCATCGATGTGCACTCCTAGTCACTTCATGCTTCTCACTCTTTGAACTGTTTCCCCATTGATGGTAAGGGGAGAATGTTTCTTGTGATTTTTCCTGTAGACCACAATTTCTCTTTTTTCTTGTTCACATTTAGTGCTAAATTATTATTTCCACACCAGGTAATGAGTTGTTCCACCTCATCTCTATATGCTGTTTCATTACCATTACTGATGAGGCCCACCACTGTTGTGTCATCAGCAAACTTGATGATGTGATTTGTATTGTACCTGGTAGTACAATCATGTGTTAACATGGTGAACAGCAAGGGACTTAGTACACATCCTTGTGGAACTCCAGTGTTAAGAGTGATGCTATCTGACGAGTTATTTCCTATGCACACTTTCTGAGGTCTGTCTGTGAGAAAGTCAAGAATCCAGTTACAAAGTGAAGTGCTGACACCCAGTTGGAGTAGCTTCATTACCAGATGAAGTGGGATGACTGTATTAAAAGCAGAGCTGAAGTCAATGAATAGAACCCTCGTGAAGGTGTTTTTATTCTCAAGGTGGTCCAGCAATAGATGGAGTGCTAGAGAGATGGCATCTGCCATAGAGCGGTTTGCTTGGTAAACAAACTCCAGAGGGTCAAGATCAGCAGGCAGCCCAGATGTTATGGCATCCATGACCAGCCTTTAAAAACACTTAATCACTGTGGAGGTGAGGGCTATAGGGCGGTAGTCATTTAGGCAAGATGGTGGAGACTTCTTTGTAAATGTAATGATTGTTGTATCACTGAAACATTTCGGAACTATTTGCTGACTCAGAGAGTTATTGAAGATATCCATGAGGACATTTGTTAGCTGTACTGCACAGTCCCTGAGCACATGCCCTAGGATGTTGTCAGACCCAGCTGCTTTTCTCAGGTTAACTCTGCACAGTGGCCTTTGGACATCAGCTGGGTTGAGGGTGAGCATCTTCTTATTATGGCCGATGGGCATTTTCTTTGGTGTTATTCTGTTCCCCTCCTCAAATCTGCTGAAGTAGACATTCAGCTTATTTAGGAATTCCTTGTTGTCCTCACATTGTAAACACAGAGGTCTGTAGTCAGCTATGGACTGGATACCCTGCCATAGGCACCTGGGGTCTTTTTGGTCAGAGAAGTAGCTCTGGATCTTTCTGCCATAGGTAAATTTTGCTTTCCTCACTCTCTTGTTCAGATTTTCTCTGGCTGTTCTGAGGGCTTCCTTGTCTCCATATCTGAAGGCTGCATTCCTTGCTTTCAGTAGTTTGTACACCTCTCTGGTCAACCAGGGTTTCTTGTTGGCTAGTGTGACGATGGTTTTGGTGACTGTCACATCATCCACACATTTCGAGATGTAGCTCATCACTGCCTTGGTGTACTCCTCCAGGTTGATACACTGGTTCTCAGTAGCTGCTTCCTTGAATATGCTCCAGTCTGTGCTCTCAAAACAGTCCTGGAGTGCTGAGACTGCACTCTTTGGTCATACTCTTACTTGTTTAACTGCTGGTCTCCCTCTAGTTAGCAATGGTTTATATGCTAGTAGTAACAATATGAAGAGGTGGTCAGAGTTTCCCAGGTGTGGGTGTGGCACTGCCTTAAATGCCAGATTAGCATTGCTGTATACCTTTTCCAGTGTGTTCCCAACCCTTGTTGTAAAGTCCACATACTGGAAATAGCGAGGCAGAACTGTTTTCAAGTTGGCCTGATTAAAGTCACCTGCCACTATATGAACACAGTCAGGATTCCTGTTTTGCAGTTCATTTATAACCTGGTATAATGTGGTCATTGCCTTATTTGGATTAGCACTGGGAGGACTGTAGACAGCTGTGATGTAGATGCTGTTAAATTCCCTGGGTAAATAAAAGGGTCTGCATTTCAGTGACAAAATCTCTAGATTATCTGAGCAGTGCGAGGATACTATCTCACAACTGGTGCACTAGTTGTTACTGATGTATATGCAGACCCCTCCCCATCTGGAATTACCACTGAGAGAATGTATTCTGTCTGCTCTAAAAAGTGATAGCCCCTACACATGGACTGCACTGTCATTAATGTTAGAGTTTAGCCAAATTTCAGTAAATATAAGCACACAGCATTTCCTCACCTTGTTCTGAGTTGATAATTCCAGCCTTAAATAGCCCATATTGCTTTCCAGTGATCAAACATTTGCCAGAAGAATGGATGGGAGTGCAGGCCTGTAGGGATTTGCTTTTAGCCTTGCGATGATTCCAGCCCTAGATCCTCTTTTGCATATTCTCTCACATCTCTTGCGTTTTCTTCTCTTACCATGATCCAGTAATGTTGAGTCTGTACATACTAGGCATTTTGTTCCATGTTTGAGTAAGATTCCCAGCTCTTGTAACTCAAGAAGTGCTGTAGAAATAGTGTCATTAGTTAGCAGTTTAGGGTATGTTTACACTAGCTATGTGACAACAATAAATGCCTAACAGGGGTCCAGGTTATTACCTGTTTATTATAAGACATAAAATAAATTTCATTTTGGAATGTCTAGAATTCTATAAAAAAAAATGCATCCTTGTGGGCAACATACTGTTTGTATTTGATCAATGATATACTATTGTTACTTCATATTCATATGACTTGTGATGTTTCTTTTTAAATATGTGAAAATAATAAAATTTTATTTGAAAAAAAAAGTTGCTCATTGTCAGATTCATATTGACGACTGCGGTGGTGCAGCGGTTAGCATTGCTGTCTCACAGCAAGAAGTTCTCCAGTTCGATCCTCGGCTGGTGTGCCTTCTGTGTGGAGTCTGCATGCCCTCCCTGTGGTTGCGTGGCTTTCCTCCAGGTGCTCCGGTTTCCTCCCACATCCCAAAGACATGCTGTAGGTGGATTGGACACTCTAAATTGACCCTAGGTGTGAGTGTGTGTGTGCCTTTTGTAGAAGGTTGGGTGCCGGGCTGGCAACTTGACACTGTAAAACTCTACTGCCAATCATGAGCAGACAGGTGATCTGCTGTGGTGACCCCTAACCGGGAAAATCCAAAAGAAGAAGAAGATTGTCAGATTCATATTATTGACCTATCAAGGTTACACAATCAATTACATTGTATCAACTGCCAGTGCCACAGAAATCTGATTGCAATGATTAACTAGTCCACTTTTGAAAGTATTATCTT
>NC_056744.1:257902822-257920322 GCF_019279795.1 Protopterus annectens | reverse complement strand
TCAACAACACAAGATCAGCCATTGCTCACTCCCAACTTCTATCCACCCTACTCTATGCATCTCCCATTCTGACTAATCTCAACAAAACTAAACTAAGCAAAATGGAAGCCTGCTATAACAGAATTAACCACTTTGCTGCAAATTGCTCATATAGAACTCATCACTGTACTGCTTTGAGACAGCTCCACTGGCTTGAACTGCCCAACCTCCTAACCTACAATCAGCTCTGCCTCTGTCATTCTATCTATTACCTCCCCAGTAAGTGTCCTGCCCTCAAAAACCTAGTACAACATCACTCAGCCAAAAGGCCTCTTAGATCATCAAGCAAACTACTACTAGAAGTCACCAACAGCTACAATTGCTTTGGAAATGCACTATATAGTAGTTCAGTGGCTAAAAAATGGAACTCTGTCCCTACTAGCATTTAAAACACATCATCCAAAGCCTCCTTTAAAGACCTCATCAGGCAACATCTCAAGCAAAGTTGGCAGTGCCATGATTGCTCCCCAGGCTAGTGAAAGTGGATAACATATACATACTAAATCTAGAGCACTTGATAATAGTTTTCAATCTTACTCACAAACACTGGCTAATCTACAATGTATGTACTGTACCTGTGTACTATGTATGTATTCTACCTATGTTCCAAATTTCAGCTGTACACCACAAATCTATTAATTACCTTTATTTTTAAAATTAATATTTTTTTGTTTGTTCTCTCCACTGTAACTGTTTATGTGCCGCATACCACTGTAAAAACATATCTCTTGTAAGTTGTGTGTTTACTGATCATGTCTAAATAACTAAATGTGTTTGTAAACTTTCTTTGTGGAGCTTTTCTCCCTGGGCCTCTGCTGAAAAAGGGCCTTTTCGGCTCAGTCATACAAATGTAAAATAAATAAATAAAATAAATAAATAAATAAATTGTTTATTGGTGATTTGCTGAGTGAATTATTAACTGAGCAGTCCCACTTATTAACTAAGATATTGGTGGAGGGGGACTGGCTACCACTTGAGCAAAATATTCCTTTGGGAGTGTGGCCAGATAGGTATTCACTTCCTGGGGACTATGAAATATAAGCTGTGTGTCCCTCTTTCATAGATACTGGCTGGCTGACTGTGTATCTAATTTATACTTTGAAGCTCAAGTCTCTGCAGCTCTGTAAATCATGGGCTAAGGCTTTCCTCTTAGAGTGCAGAACTGTAGTCTGTAGGTACATACTCTTGGCATCTTGCAATAATAAAATTGAAGCCTACCTCCTGATCCTTCTACAAAGTTATTTCCCTGTTTTTTTTTTTTTTTTAAATCAAGGAATTTGACAATACCGTGCCATGGGATTTTAGATGCAGCATGCTAGGGAGTGTTCTGTGGGCCCGTTCAATGACTTGGGGATTATGTGCTCATAGGGCTTTTACCAGATACTGTTTGATGAATGGAATGGGTTCTTATCCTTCGATCTTTTCTGGGAGGCCCAGAAAATAAAAATGATTCCTTCTACATAGTTTTCTAGATTCTCAAACTTGGATTCTAACTGCACAGAATGTGATCCTGCATTGCAGTGGAGCGAGAGGCTAAAATGGCACACTGTTCCTCAAGTTCCCTCTGCTGCTGCTGTAACATAGTGTGTTCAGCCATGAGTTGTGAGTCATGCTTGGCTGTCACCAGTTTTAATGGTTGAATATCTACTGCACCCCTTTCATTATGATAGACAGCACATCGATGGAGGCTTGAATTGCACAGAATTCATTCAATACCAGCTGGGAATCATTAGTCATTTATTTTGTTATGTGGGTGGGTCACTATGCCATTGGTTACTACACAAGCTGTGTGATATGACTTACTGCTGGTGCTGATTGCAGTTTTAAAGAAACTAAAGCACCAGGCTGCCACTACTGTAACACTAATCCATAAGATCAACATGTAGTAACAGATTACTTGCGACACATCACAATAAAGTTAGAAACTAGATCCAATGGGACTGAATAAAGCAAGCTAAACATCTAAGTCCATGTGAACACTTGTGCCCACTCCCAACAAAATAGGTAACTTTATATAACAGAAAAAATCATAAAGCTTAAAGTTATAATATGGACATACAATAACTGAAAGGCAGCTGTTCTAGAAAAAAAATCTGCAATCAGTACTACAGAGTCATTACATATCAGTGCAAGACAATTTGGCATACACAATGAGGTTTAAAAAAATGATGTTTGAGTGTATGAGAAGTAAGAGAGGAGTAATGTGGTAGATATGGGTAGATAGGGAGGAAATGATAGGAGTATAAAGCAGAGGGTATGTGAAGAGAGATAAATAGAGTTGTTATGAGATATAGAGAAAAAGAAAGTTATAGTGAACTTGAGATCGATATAGAACTAGTGAGTATGAGTTAGAGTTGGTGGATGGAAACCTTGTCACATGGCAAGAAGAGACAGTAGAAGTAGTAGTAAGTGACAGTATTTATACAGCTATTACTGCACTTTTAGTATTATAATCCACACAGCTGTCAAAAGCTAGTCCACATGTAAGTTAAATGTGGGTTGGAGTGGCAGTTCCTCCACATTTGTACACTGTAGATTTCAGTCTTTAAGTCCATTTGGATTAACCCACTAAACATTTTTCATGTGAATGGGGTATGATGGGAAGCCATTGGTACATTGTGGTAGATTTAATCACTTCAAGATTCTTCAGCCTTTTAAGAAAGAAATGGATGGACTGCTATCCAGATGTTTGTCCAGTTTTTCTAAGATGACCTTATAAAACAGACTTGAAGAGTAGGATGTTATCTTCCTTGACCTTAGGCTTAAGTCAGGAAAGCAATTCATCTTTTTTCTCCTCAAACTTGCACATTTCATTCTCCCAACTTCATAGTAATGCTGATTTAACACTAGTGTTTTGTATATGCAGACTGTAAGAGACATGTCTTTACACTGCATGGTTTTGATGACTGTGATAAAGTCTGATGAGTTTTGTGACATTAACATGATCTAATATTCAAATTTTGAATACAAGCCATGCATCAGAATCTATAGCTGTTTCATAGATGTTATATCAGTCTCATCTTGAAAGAAGAAATCCTGAAGGTATTACAGATGCCAAGCATGGTACCGCATGGCAGTCAACCATGCGCTGCATCCTACCAGCGCTGGTAGAAGTTGCAGCGCACTGACATGTTTGTTGAGCGCAAGCTTCTACAAGAAAGTTTAATATTCCTGTTCTCATTTTTGGGACATGTTGAAGACATATTTCACTAGTGCCAGAAATTCAACAGTATTATGATAAGCCAGTTACGATCCAAAGGGGACAACATACAAGCAAGGAATCTTCTTCAGCTTTGTACTAACTTCCAGTGACTGTGCCTTGAGCCCATTGCCAAAAATCAAGTCTCATCATTAACATTCAAGCAAATGTTCATATCTGTAAAACCATAAATACAACTAAAGAAACATAAATGGCAAACTACTAACAAGTTGACAGAAAACACCAGGAAGGACACTGTTGACCAGAGACGGTAGAGTCAAATATACAGACCAGATAAATGGCAAACTGTCCAGCACAAAGTAATCTTCAGTCATCACATTCATTAGGTTATAACTCAAAAACTGGACTTAATTCACAATAAATATTAATAAATATTTATTTTGTGTTTGTTTTTTAAATAACTTATAATACCTCAGAAACCACTGAAGCTACACATATACTGCTAATGACATTTTCTTTGCCCAGCTCCGAGCTTTCACGCAAGGCTAAACAGTTTTGCTGTTTCACTCAATTATAGGGTTATTTAGTAAAATGTGTGAAGAATTACATTTTACATATATAGTATCCAAATAGCATTCAATAGCTATTTAGCTGCACTAGACTGAAGCTAAATGTCAGGGGAGTTGTACTCCTCATAAAATAAGCTTTAATAAAAAAATCATTAAATAATGTGTATGTTTCATGGTTTTGGAATTATTGATATAAATATTTACAGGCAATATTAAATACCTAGATGCAGTACCAAGATGATCCCAGAGAAATGCCTAGAGGCATTGCTATAGCAGGAACTGTCATTCACACAGGCAATCACATTTTGATGAATCAATATTGTAGTTTTGGTGTGTTTTCAGCACAGTTTGAACTACGGTTGGTTGATTCATAGCTGAAAGCTCTGTGAACTGAGCAATGCAAGATATTCCACTCTTCAACACAAACATAATACTCATAATGAACATGCATTGCCATGCATGCTTTCATCCCATACAACTGGCAGTGTCCTTCCTTTTATAGTACTGTGAACATCTGCTTCTCTGTATTCCGGTAGCTTTGGGTGTACGCTTGATACACAGTATCTAACTGTGGCAGTGCATTATTTTAAATCATTCTGACAGCTAACACATTCCTGAAGTATGTTTCCTAATATGTTAACTGTGCCACTCGAATTTTCTATCCATATTCAAATTCTGTGTAAAAGCAATTATTGTTGCTGCTTGTGTTTGTGTGTGTGTGTGTGTGTGTGTGTGTGTGTGTGTGTGTGTGTGTGTGTGTGTGAGTGTGTACTGAAGTGTATGTATGTAAGTATATATAACAGCAACAAGTTGGTTATAATTTCATTCACTTTCAATCACAGTCAAACATCATCATGCATGCAATAAGAGTCTAATTTGGTTTTTGGGACAAGATGTGTTAGGAGGGACTACATTGTCGATACAGTGGCACTATGTGTATTGCTGCCATCTCAAAGCATTTGTCTCACCATCTGAGGTACTGGCTGTGGTTCCATCTGTGCAGTGTCTGCATGTCCTCCCTGTTTCTGTGTAGGTTTTATTCAGGTGCTCTCGTTTCTTCCAACAACTCAGACATGCCATAGATAAACTGATGTTCTTCCGATTTGCCTATAGAAAGCATGTTGTGTGTCTGTATGTGTGCATCAAAAATTATATGGGGAGCAAATACATAAATCTTCTGGGTAGTGAAAAAAATAAGGCATCATAGAAAATCAAGATGTTCAGAGCTTAATTGGGTCCTGGCCTCAATCAGAGATGGGCCCAGAGCTCAATATAGTTTATGTGGGAGTGCAGTGATACTGTGGTCATTATTCCTTTAATTTTCCTCACAGTAAAACTTCAAAGGTGTTCACAGAAGGTAACTGTTGATTGTGTGTTGGCTGGGGACATAGTGGTCATTATGTCCTTAATTCTTCTGTGATACTTCTTCTTGCCCCAAACATTTAACCTCCAGCCTGTTCCAACATCTCTCATACACTCCCTACTTCTCTCAAACTTAAACCATGTACACCATCAGCTGACCTCCTCCCAGCTGAATGCATGTAAATTGCAGCTGGTGTACTTGCCTACCCTATTTCTATCTTAATAAACAGAACCATTTTGGAATCCTATGTCCCATCCATCTGGAATGTCTCACATATTATCCCCTTGCATAAGGGAGGTACCTCTAATGACTTACCAAACTTTCACCCCATAGCCCTTCTCTCTCCTTTAGCAAAAATTATGGAGAGATGTATCCACCATCAATTACTGCATCATATCCTCTAGAATGACCTACTAGTGAACTGCCAACATGGTTTCAGGCCTTACCACAGTACTACAACTGCTCTTCTATCCTTTACAGACTGCATTAATAAAAATAGGAATACAAACCTGCTATCTTCTGCTCTTTTCATAGACCTCTCCAAGGCCTTCGATATGGTTAACCACCAACTATTGACAGTGACACTTAAATCACTTTCTCTTGATTTTAAATTAGTAAAATGGTTCCAATCCTACCCGGAAAACAGAAAACAAGCAGTCCTGTGGGACAATAAACTATCCTCTCAGCTTCCAGTCACCCTGGGAGTTCCACAAGGATCAATTCTCGGACCACTCCTTTTTACTATTTTCATTAATGATCTGAAAACTTCCCATCCCTAAGCTACGTGCATACAGTATGCCGATGATTCAACTCTGATATGTGCTGCATCTTCTCCAGCAGAACTCCAGTCCAATACACAAACAGTCTTTACCTTAGTATAAAACTGGTTCCATCAAAGATGTCTCCTCCTCAACCAAAAAAAAACTAAATTATTACGTTTTACTCCCACACAGAAATTCCCCCCTTATAAATTTCATAGTTACATCAAATAATGGCACAGAAATTGCTCCCAACACCACCACCAATCTCCTGGGTGTAACAATTAACAACAGTCTCAACTTTAACACAAACATTAATACAACTATTAAATCAGTTAATAGAAAACTTGGATTCCTTTATAGGATCAAGCCCTTTCTCACAGCCTCAGCTAAGATTTCCATTACTCAGACCCACCTCATTTCAACCCTTCTATACGCCTCCCCTATCTATACTAACTTATCCAAAAGCAACCTGAATAAACTAGCAACATCCTACAACAGCATAGCCAAATTTGCCACTGGTGCCCCCTTTTGTACCCACCATTGCCATAATCTTAAACTTCTCGGATGGCTGGAAATTCATAACCAAATACTTTCCCAGCAACTCATTTTTATCCACAAGATCATACACCATCGTACAAATACTTCCATACTCTGTAACCTCTTTAACTCCTATAAAAATCTACCAACCGTAATATCTGCAAAAAAGCTACAAGTAGCCACCGTAAAATCCAACAACAAATCCGGGGACTGCCTGTTCTCAAATGCTGTTGGCAATACTTGGAACAAACTTCCAAGAGAAATAACATCCCTGACTTCCACCAACCATTTTAAGAAAAATTTGAAAATCTTCATTAAAAACCAATGGCTTTGCCCCTGCTCTAATCCTGACTGATACTAATTCTCCAATTTGTCTACATACTTCTCAACTAAAAACTTTTTTTCTGATATTTCTCTATGCTCTAACCTGTCTTGAATCAAAAAATTCTCTATCTGACTGTATGTTTGACTGCCCTACAGTCCTGAGGAAACTCTTGTACTGTAAATGTTTTTGTTATATTTTTCTTTTAATGCATCTGTAAAATAACAATGTCTTCTATGTGTAACCTTATAACAGATGTGTAGATATTTTTGCTCAGCAGTTGCAATCATCATCTTCTTCTTTTGGCTGTTCCCATTAGGGGTCACCACAGTGGATCAACTGTTTCCATTTCTTCCTGTCCTCTGCATCTTGGTCTGTCACATCAACCACCTACATGTCCTCTCACACCACATCCATAAACCTTATCTTAGGCCTTCCTCTTTTCCTGTTACCTGGTAGCTTCATCCTTAGCATCTTTTTCCCAATGTACTCATCATCCCTCCTCAGCACATGTCCAAACCAACATAATCTTGCCTCTCTGGCTTTGTCTCCAAACCTTCCAGTCTGGGCTGACCCTCTAATGTACTTATTCCTAATGCTGTCCACCCTCATCATGCCCAGTGCAAATCTTAACATCTTTAACTCTGCAACATCCAGCTCTAACTCCTGCCTTTTTGTCAATGCCACTGTCTCCAACTCATATGACATAGCTGGTCTCACTACCCTCTTGCAGACCTTCCCTTTCACTCTTACTGGTACTCGTCTGTCACAAATTACTCCTGACACTCTGATCCACCCAATCCATCCTACCTGTACTCTCTTCTTCACCTCTCTTCCACACCCACCATTACTCTGAACTATTGATCCCAAGTATTTAAACTCATCCACCTTCGCCACCTCTACTCCTTGCATCCTCACCATTCCTCTATCCTCCCTTTCATTCACACACATATATTCTGTCTTAGTTCTCCTGACCTTCATTCCTCTTCTTTCTAGAGCATATCTCCATTTCTCCAGTCGGTCTCCTCCACCTGTTCCCTACTTTCACTACAGATCACAATGTCATCTGCAAACATTATAGTCCACGGGGACTCCTGTCTGATCTCGTCTGTCAACCTGTCCATCACCATTGCAAATAAGAAAGGGCTCAGAGCTGCTTCTTGATGTAATCCCACCTCGACCTTAAATGCATCAGTCACTCCCACTGCAGACCTCACCACTGTCACACTACCCTCATACATATCCTGTACCACTCTTACATACTTCTTTGACACTCCCAACTTTCTCATACAATACCACAACTCCTCTCTAGGCACCCTGTCATATGCTTTCTCTAAGTCTACAAAAACAGAATGCAACTCCTTCTGACCTTCTCTGTACTTCCCCATCAACACTCTAAGAGCAAACATCGCATCTGTAGTGCTCTTTCCCGGCATGAAACCATGCTGCTGATCACTGATTATCACATCCCTTCTTACCCTAGCTTCCACTACTCTTTCCCATAACTTCATGTTGTGACTGATCAATTTAATCCCTCTGTTGTTACTACAGCTCTGCACATCACCTTTATTCTTAAAAATCGGTACCAAAACACTTTTTCTCCATTCCTCAGGCATCCTCTCATTTTCCAAGATTTCATTAAACAATCTGGTTAGAACACTAAACATCTCCATGCTTTCACAGGTATGTCATCTGGACCAACAGCCTTTCCATTCTTCATCCTTTTCATAGCTATCCTTACTTCCTCCTTGCTAATCCATTGCACTTCATGATTCACTATCTCTACATCATCCAACCTTCCCTCTCTCTCATTCTCTTCATTCATCAGCCCCTCAAAGTACTCTTTCCATCTGCTCAACACACTCTCCTGGCTTGTGAGTACATTTCCCTCATTATCCTTTATCACCCTTACCTGCTGCACATCTTTCCTAGCTCGGTCCCTCTGTCTAGCCAATTGGTACAGGTCCCTTTCTCCCTCCTTAGTGTCCAACCTTTCATACCACTCTTCATATGCCTTATCCTTAGCCTTCGCCACCTCTCTCTTTGCCATCCACCTCATCTCCTTATACTCCTGTCTACTTTCTTCATCTCTCTGACAATTTCACTTCTTCTTTGCCAACCTCTTTCTCTGTATACTCTCCTGTACTTCCTCATTCCACCACCATGTCTCCTTGTCATCCTTCCTCTGTCCAGATGTCATACCAAGCACCTTTCTAGCAGCCTCCCTTACTAGCTCTGCTGCAGTTATCCAGCTATTTGGTAACTTTTCACTGCCCCCCCAGTGCCTGTCTTAACTCTTCCTTGAACTCCACCTCACAATTACCCTTTTTCAATTTCCACCATTTGATCCTTGGTGCTGCCCTTACACTCCTCCTCCTCTTCTTGCTCACCAATGTCATCCTACAAACCACCATCCTATGCTAGCTACACTTTCCCTGGTCACCATTTTACAGTCTCCAATCTCCGTCAAACTGGCCCTCCTACAAAAGATATAATCCACCTGTGTGCATCTTTCTCCACTCTTGTATGTCACCCTATGCTCCTCTCTCTTGTTAAAATACATATTCACCACAGCCATGTCCATCCTTTTCACAAAACCCACTACCATGTGACCTTCTGCATTCCTTTGCTTAACACCATACCTACCCATCACTTCCTCATCCCCCTCTGTTCCCTTCACCAACATGCCCATTGAAACTGCTCCAATCACCACTCTCTCACCCTTGGGTACAGTCATCACCACTTCATCCAACTCACTCCAAACTTTTTCTTTCTCATCCATCGCACACCCAACTTGTGGAGCATATGCACTAACAATATTCATCATTACACTATCAATTTCCAGCTTCATAAACATCACTCCATCCGACACTCTTTTCACCTCCAAAACACTCTTAGCATACTCTTCCTTCAGAATAACTCCTACGCCATTTCTCCTCCCATCCACACCCTGATAAAACAATTTGAACCCACCTCCAATACACTTAGCCTTACTCCCCTTCCATCTGGTCTCTTGCACACACAATATACCAACCTTCCTTCTGTTCATCATATCAGCTAACTCTCTCCCTATACCAGTGATACTGCCAACATTCAAGGTTCCAACCCTCACTACCACAGTCCTAGCCTTTCTCCTCTCTTCCAGCCTTCGGCCATGCCTTCCCTCACTTCTCCTCCTTTGGCCAACAGTAGCACAATTTCCGCCAGCACCCTGTTGGCTATCAGTACTGGTGGCAGTCATTGTTAACCCGGGCCTCAACCGATCCGGTATGTAAATATTTACTGCTGTCTACATGAATTATTTGGCAAAGTTTTATGCTGGATGCCCTTCCTGATGCAACCCTCCCCATTTATCCGAGCCTGGGACCGGCACAAAGAAATGCACTGGCTTGTGCATCCCCAGTGGCTAAGCAGTTGCAATAATTTTGTAAATTGTTTTTTTTTGTTTTTCCACTGTTTTTTTTCTTGGAGCTTTTCTCCTCGGGCCTCTACTAAAAATGGAAATATATCCAGTTAGACTAGCCCGGTCAACAAATATGAGAAACAAACTAAATGAAAACAAGTAACTGAATTCCAAAACAAAGGCTCCGAGAAATACCAGGACTATGAATGGTTGTAACTAATATTTAATGAAGCGCTTTTCGTCGCTTTCAATGAAGCAACGTCTTCAGACAAAATAACATATCTCCAATGCACATATAAATAATTAAGTAATTTTGTCACATGATCAAACATCATTAATTAATAAAAGGTCACATGATACAAAATCACATAAAATAGTTCACGTCGTGAAATATAAATCAATACAATAAAATAAAATCAAACTATTAATGGTCATAACACCTCCAAGCCGCAAAACTAACCCCATATTTTCCCCTAAAAATTCCACATATAATAACATATTGGTGTGAACTGCTTTGACAATAACTATTATCTATTAAGGCTCTTTAGTTTAAGTAAATAACTAATGTTACAGTATTCATTTAAACCTGGGTTAGCAAATGCGTTTAGCCTTATTTGCCATGTTAGTTCACGCTCTTCAAGGAGTAAATTAAAAGGGCCACCCCTAATGTCACACTGTATCTGATCTATTGCTTTAAATACAAATTTGTGCCCTTTATTCACTAGTGTGTGTTTAGCCAGTGCATTATCAAGTTTATTAATTTCAATTGCATGTGTGTGTTCATAAACTCTATCATGAAGTCTACACTCTGTTTTGCCATCATAAAAGCCTTGCAAGATGTGCACCTAGCAATATGGACAACAAATTGAGTTACAGTGTAACTTATGTTTTAACTCATACTTTGTTTCATTGATAAAGAATGTTCTACCTGTTTCAATAAATTTACACATACAACATCTACCACATACAGACATTCCAGCAAATTTATGGGTGCCCGTTGTTACGCTCTTTTCAAGAAGGTTTTTCAGGTTCACTCCCCTTCTAAAAACTAATTTCGGAGAGTTACCCAATTTTTCTAATAAAAATTTATCATACAGATCAGTGAAATTAATAAACTTGATAATGCACTGGCTAAACACACACTAGACACACACTAGTGAATAAAGGCACAAATTTGTATTTAAAGCAATAGATTAGATACAGTGTGACATTAGAGATGGCCCTTTTAATTTACTCCTTGAAGAGCATGAACTAGCATGGCAAATAAGGCTAAACACATTTGCTAACCCAGGTTTAAATGAATCCTGTAACATTAGTTGTTTACTTAAACTAAAGAGCCTTAATAGATAATAGTTATTGTCAAAGCAGTTCACGCCAATATGTTATTATATGTAGAATTTTTAGGGGAAAATATGGGGTTAGTTATGCGGCTTGGAGGTTTTATGGCCATTAATAGTTTGATTTTATTTTATTGTATTGATTTATAGTTCACGACATGAACTATTTTATGTGATTTTCTATCATGTGAGCTTTTTTTAATTAATGATGTCTGATCATGTGACAAAATTACTTAATTATTTATATGTGCATTGGAGGTATGTTATTTTCTCTGAAGAAGTTGCTTCATTGAAAGCGACGAAAAGTGCTTCATTAAATATTAGTTACAACCATTCGTAGTCCTGGTATTTCTCAGAGCCTCTGTTTTGGATTCCGGTCAACAATTATAAAATAAATAAAATAAATAAATAAATTAACTTTCCTCAAAAATCACACCTCAAGATATGCTCACTAGCTTTTGCAGGGCCAGTGTAATGTGTGCGCACAACACTTTGGAATAAATAATGGTCAGTGTTATTTTTTTTTCACTTTTTTTACTTCTGAATTCAGATGTATATATAGTTGGCTACTTTTGGGGAGAGGATAGGATGCATGCTGCATATGTACAACTGATAGCACTAAGTTGAAATACTTTGTTGTACTCCTATTTGTTCTTTCTCTTTTATCCAAGTTTGAATTCAATGGGCTGCACAGTGTCTTTCTTTTGGGGTTAAGGTTGAGGAGTCATGCTGTGTAGATATATGACAGCAACAGCAACCTGAAAGATATGACTGTTGCTTTTTGTCCTTTTACTGTCATCCCATTTTAACACCAGAAGAATATACAGAAAATGACTACCTTATTTTTTTGTGGGATGGGGATTGGAAGAAAGGTAGTCATCCTTGATTTGATCTAAGTGTCCTAACATTCATTTTCTTCTCATTTTATATGTATCCACTACTCAGTTTGTTAGTAACTACTGTGCCATTAGCTTTGAAAATTAAACCTTGAACGTAAAGTATTTCTGTCTAGAAAGAAAAAAATATATGTTTTTCCTTAGTCATGATTTTTTTGTTTAGGGCATCATTAGACCAAAGGTTGTGGGACAGAATCTCTAAAATACAACTCAGAGCATTTAGAAATTCATAGCTTCCGGAGAGCTGGTAGCCATTCCTAGCCAGTTTAAAAAGGATGTAGAAAAAAATCTGACCAGTAAGACAAAGTGTGAAAAGACAAAACAAAAGTACTCTGGATAGTATGAAGGGGCAAGAATGTGGGTTAAAACAGGGGAGCAATGGGGTGTATGTGTGTGCTAAAGTGACAGTTGACAGCAGGGTCAGGAGTGCCATGGAAGACTTTTCATAGAATTTTATATCATCTATGGCTTCCCTTGCAGTCACTGTATATGGCACTTAGAAATTATTTCTATGTTTGGCTTGTTGAAATGGGCATGATTACACTCAGTCAAGGAACATGATTTCATTATGTATGGACTTTGGCTTATTTCTCAGGAAATGGAAGGATGCAAATGTGCCAACCCTATATCAAAAAGACAGTTTCAAAATCTGTTGATTTTAATTAAATGAATTGCAAAATTCTACCACACACTATTTGTTTTTGCAAGATATAAGATATATGCTCCATTTTTTTTAATTATTGGTGCCATTAATATGTTGGTCAAGTGGTATATGAAGGGGTAAATTAAGACTGGAAATAGGGACATACCTTCAGACATAGATGTACCATATGCAGGGATAAACCAGTTCTGAAAATAAATATGTTCCTCCAAAATAAGGACAGCTGAGATTAGCATTCACTGAATCTGTTGGTAATCAATGTGAATCTGTACGGAAATGCCTTGTCATATTTATGATGCTGTTCTCTTCAAATAGACATGAGTCTAATGACAATGGAATCACTCCTAATGTTCTTCCAAGAAATGCATGGACAGTGAATGGACACAGAAGAGAAAATAGCAAATGCCTGGGTTAGCCATTACATGGTTTAAAGCCACTTAGAGCACACCAATAGTGCTAGGTTATAATGCCTTCCACACATTTAGGCCAGCTACTTCACAGACAGGGACTAAATGTGGAGGTGTCTCTATTTACATCAAAAATAAATGTACTTCAAGGCTAGTCAAAAAGAACAATGCACTTGAGGTGCTCTATGTTCAAAGCATCATAGGTAAAATCCAATAACACTTCCTTGCGAGCTATAGAGTAGGTCCCCCTCTATGTCACTGGAAACACATACCATGCATTTAAACTTGTTAGGAACACTTACCATCCAACCCAATACCATATTCATGAGTGACTTTAAGTACCCCACTATTAACTTGGAATCCTATATGATATGAAACGTGCATGCAGAGAGATTCCTGGATTTTGTAAACACAAACTCCCTGGACCAGATAGTGAATACAGCAAACAGGGGTGCAACCATACTGGATCTGGTCTTGACTAATATGGGAGACTGCTGCACACCCCCTACTGTAATGCCTTCCCTGGCAAGGTCAGACCATAAAATGGTCTCCTTTGAAGTAAAAATAAAACCTGGACCCCAGCTAAACCTTGAATTATCAGGAACAATTCTAAGGCTAACCTTCTGCTATTAAGTGAGAACCTGCCAACATTTCAGGCCCCCATAAACCCTGAGAACACTTCTGCCTATGCAGAACTGTTCACAGAAACTCTGTGCAGGCATGTTAATAGGTGCATAGATGCACCTGTACCCACCAGGAAGAAGTACAGAACTAACTCAAAAAACAAGCCATCCTGGTGGAATCACAAAATCAATCAGTTGTATAACAGGAGGAAAAAAATCATGGCAAAAATTAGGAGGTGCAGCAACGAGCAGGATAAAAGCACTCTCATCAAACTAAACAAACAACTCAGAGGACAAATAAAGTCTAACAAAGCCAAATTTGAAGTAAGTTTGGCCTCCCAGGCTAAGGGCAGCCTCAAAGCATTATTTAGCTATGTCTGCAACCTCAAAGGCAATACACAATTATGTGCAAAGCTATTGTAAATGGAGCCACCTATACTCAGACAAAAGATATAGCAAAACTCCTGGCTGATAAATTCAGCTCAAACATTATTCCTCTCTCCCCCTCTACCTTCCATCAGGAAATATCATCAAATATAACTGCCCTAATACTCTCTCTAAGACCAAGAACACTGCATCAATGGGCCCAGACAATATCCCAGGATGCCTTCTAAATAGCATGAAACATGATGTATCAGGGCCTCTGAAATTAATATTTAACTGTAGCCGCCAGACATGCTTTGTGCCTCATGAATGGAGATAGGCAACAGTTATCACTCTGCACAAAGGTGGGTCATCTACAGACCCAGGAAACTACAGACCATTAAGTCTCACTAGTCTTATATGTAAAGCCACGGAAAGAATTATCATGGAGATGATCAACAGAGATATAATAAACCTTCAGACACTGGACCCAACCCAGTTTGGTTTCGTCAAGGGCAGATCATGCCTACTCAACCTGGTGGACTTCTTTGAGAAGATCACCAAAGTAATGGATGAGAGCAAAATCATTCACCCTGCCTACCTTGACCTGGCCATGGCATTTGACACAGTACCCCACTCAGGCATTGTTGACAAACTCAAGAGGTTAGGTACAAACCTGCATGTCACCCAGTGGATAGCCAGTTGACTCACAGACAGGACCCAGGAAGTTAGAATTTGGGTGTCCACCTCTACAAAGATGCCAGTCACAAGTGGAATCCGTCAGGGATAACTCCTTGGCCCGCTCCTTTTTGGAGTTTACTTCTCAAAAGTCAAGGCCAATGTCAGTGGACTCTGGTTGACTAAATTTGAGATGATTTCAAATTAGGAGCTGTCAATGAATCTCATACTTACACAAATGTTCTCCAGGAGGGGCTGACACAGACAAACAACTGGTGAAAGAGCCATAGACTAAAATTAAATGCCTAGAAATGCATCATAGTATCCTTTGGGAAGTCATCCATCCCTGGTAACTATCTTACTGACAACACACCCCTTAGAGTTAACCCAGTAATCAGGGACTTAGAGACGCACATAGATAGTGATCTAGCCTTTGATCATCATGTGTCTACAGTGATCAGGAAATAATTCTATGTTGTACAACTTATAAACAAAAGCATGGCATCTAAGTCCAAGGAAGTCATTGTTCCACTGTATTCAGCATTCATCAGACATATCATTGAGTACAATGCCCCCTTTGGTGTGTGAGTAATCAGGCATATCCAACAATTGGAACATCCACAGAGGTTTCTCACTAAAAGAATACAGGGTGTAAGTAATATATCCTATACAGACCTCCTCAAGGCCCTATCCCTGTATTCTGTCTCCTACAGTCTTTTGAGGAGTGATCTATGCCTGGCATATAGGGCATTGGCACACCCCACTCTGATGGACCACCTGCATATCCACAAAACAAACAGTACCAGAATTACTCATTCTAAAGACTTAAACCTTGCCTGTGATATAAATAGGACCTGCTAGAGAGATGGGTATGTAGTCCAGAGGCTACCATATCTATGGAACAGGGTCCCTATCCATGTGAAGCAGAGTTCCTCCCTAACCCAATTCAAGAGAAACTAGGACAACTTGATGGAAAAGTGGAAATTCATCCCTGGTTTGGCACCTATGTCTCTAATGGACAAACTAACATGTAAATGGTTCATCTCACAGGCCCATGCTTGCACTTATCAAAGGTATCAGAACTTGTTAGAGATTTGGGATGCATGGCTAGGCTTAAAAAGGCCCTTCTGGTCATTAGCCTAATAAACACCTATGAACCTATGAACCTATAGCACTGTATCATGTGACATTACTTGTGCAACATTAGTAGTAGCAGCTTAGTATGGTTTTATTCCTCCACAGCACCAGTAGCGTATACATCTCCTAAGTTCTGGGATCATATCAGCAAAAATATCAGAGAGTGGCCCCAATATCTGTCAGTGCAACAATAGAAGTATCTCAGTAAAGCTACTATGCTCCTGTGAGGACTCAGTAAAGCTACCATGGCCCTGTGAGGGCTCAGTAAAGCTAACATGCTCCTGTGAGGACTCAGTAAAGCTACCATGCTCATGTGAGGACTCAGTAAAGCTATCATGCTCCTGTGAGGACTCAGTAAAGCTACCATGCTCATGTGAGGACTCAGTAAAGCTACCATGCCCCTGTGAGGACTCAGTAATGCTACCATGCTCCTGTGAGGACTCAGTAAAGCTACCATGCTCATGTGAGGACTCAGTAAAGCTACCATGCCCATGTGAGGACTCAGTAAAGCTACCATGCCCTGTGAGGACTCAGTAAAGCTACCATGCCCCTCTGATGACTCAATAAAGCTACCATGCTCCTGTGAGGACTCAGTAAAGCTACCATGCTCCTGTGTGGACTCAGTAAAGCTACCATGCTCATGTGAGGACTCAGTAAAGCTACCATGCTCCTGTGAGGACTCAGTAAAGCTACCATGCTCCTGTGAGGACTTGGTAAAGCTACCATGCTCATGTGAGTACTCAGTAAAGCTACCATGTTCCTGTGAAGACTCAGTAAAGCTACCATGCTCCTGTGAGTGCTCAGTAAAGCTACCATGCCCCTGTGAGGACTCAGTAAAGCTGCCATGCTCCTGTGAGGACTCAGTAAAGCCACTGTGCCCCTGTGAGGACTCAGTAAAGCTACCATGCTCCTGTGAGTGCTCAGTAAAGCTACCATGCTCCTGTGAGGACTCAGTAAAGCTGCCATGCTCCTGTGAGGACTCAGTAAAGCTACCATGCTCATGTGGGGAAACAAAAGAAGCAGCACAATACAGTTTCTATTCCCCAGCAGCAGGGCACCTTCTATCACTAGCAGTGCAACAAGAGCAGTAGCTCAGAGTGGCTTCAATCTTCCAAAGGCATGAGATACAGCTCCCAACTTCTGTCTGGGCTACAGCAGAACAGATAAGTACAGCTCCCATTCTTAGGAAGCCTGCAGTAAGTGGACTTTGCACTTCAGCTAATAGTGCATGAACCTAACAACCT